>NC_135778.1:0-283017 GCF_028453695.1 Augochlora pura | reverse complement strand
AGAGAGAGAGAGAGAGAGAGAGAGAGAGAGAGAGAGAGAGGTGGAGGAGGAAGCGGAGCCTGCGCTCTGGTTTCACCCTCTGTTACCACGAACGCAGCGGGCGGCAGACGACGGGGTTGTAAGCCGATATTGTCGAGCAGGCGCATTGCCCGGCGACAGTTCGCGTCGAGGAGGATGACAATAAAAGAGCATACACATGCATAATCGCGTCTAAACGCACGTTCACCTCCGGGGCTGGCTGGCTGGCTGGCTCGCTGGCTCTCTGGCTCTCGCCTCTGGCCCTCCGCGTCGCCCTCCAAAATGTGAACCCTGACCCGAAGAGGGGAAATCGCGCGAGAGTGAAATCGCCGCCTTCGTCGAGCGGTGCGACGGGCCGTGCGACCAGCCGTGGTTCCCGTGGTGCGCGCTGCTCGAGTTTTGTTTTGTCCCTCTCTCGCTTTCTCGTTTTCTCTCTTTCTCTCACTCTTTCTCTCTCCCGTTCTCTCTCTCTCTCTCTCTCTCTTTCTTTCTCTCTCACCGCGTGGCAGAGCAGAGAAAGAGTGGCAAAACCTTTGGCCTTTGACGGATATCCTCCAGTTGACGGTGTGGAATCATGAACAGCTCGCCGCAGAATTCGGAGGTGGTGGCCGGGCAACAGCACCGAGCCGGCGGCGGCGGCGGCGGCGGAGGCGGCGGCGGCGTCGAGAACAGCGACGAGGAAGAATGGAGTGGTGTCGTGGAATGTGTAATGTTATTACATCGACTCGTGTACCGAAAGAATGATTTTTATTTGCTGAAACAGCCTTCCTCGAGCAGTTTCTTGTTGCCCATTTCAAGTTGTTTTTCGTGGTCAAGGAAGTTCTGTGGGTTGCACAACGTGTGTTGAATCTTCATTATCTAAGCATTCTATTCTCCGTTTCGTTTGTTGTTTTCAGTTCTGTCGTTGTTCAGCCGGCCCCGTTTTATCTGTTGATTCTGTTCGCTGTCCGCGCTGCACAGACTCCAGAGACGCAGCTTCTGGATTGCACTATTTGTTTCGTTGCATTTTGCTCCGGTGAACTCCGGATCGTAGATCCTCGCCGAAATGCACGGCTCTCTCCTCGCAAGCGTTTCGTCATCGAGAACGTTTCGATTTCGTTCGCCCGATCCAGAGTTCACCACGGCCGGCGCTTTTTTCCGTTCCGTCGCCTCTAACCGCGTCTCCTAGTCTCCGTTTTCTTTCTCTTTGGTTCGCGGCAAGATGACCATGTTATATGCGTCTTCGAGTTCGCTTAAGTAACGCGTACCTTCGTAGGCTGTTCTGGAGAGGTCGAAGTCGGATCGAGTGACGCGTACGGATGAGGATAGACGTCGTCGCACTATCATCGTCGAAAAGAAGAATGGCACGTACGGTTTCACTTTACAGGTAACGTACCCGTTACACGTGTTCCCCGTATCCTTTTATCAGCAGCACGGAGGAGATTTGTAGATCTTGGGATATTGCGAACGTAAAATGTATCGGTGTCGAGGCTTGGCGAGAACATTATGAGGCTTGTAATTGAATTAACGATATCGGTGGATTGCGCAGAGTTACGGGATCCACTACAAAAGGGAGCAGGAAATCGAGATGGTCACGTACGTGGACTATGTCGAGTACGACGGGCCGGCGTCCAAAGCCGGCATGCGGGAGGGCGACGTGATACTCTCTATAAATGGTCACGAAATGGACCGAGCTGACCACAAAACCCTGGTTAACTTCATAAAGAACTGTGATACTAGGATGCGTATGGTGGTATCTTTCGAAGACTGTGTGAGGAAGGTGAGAAAGAGATTCTCAAACGTGGTTGGCCTTTGGAAAATCTCCAAGGCGAACATGTGACAAACACTTCATCGCGTAAACGCTTAAACTAATGTTTCGTTTCGTCACTCCCAGGTGGAATTGCATATGCGTTACATCGAGCTGCAACGTGCTCTTCAATCGCGGTTAGGCGAGCTAGAGAGGTTGTGCGAGAGGGAACAGTCCATCATAATGGGTCGATGGAAAACCCATTCACTGCCAGCACGGAAACGTACTCCCAACACCGTGATTACCAGCAACCCCAACCAACCATCGCCATCGTCCAGTTTCAACTCTTCGACGATTCAATGTTGCCGACCAGCCACGTCTACCGAACATTTGCTGTTGTACAACGTGGTACCATCCTGAACCACTATCTAACAAACTTCGAAATTTCCCTGGTCCAAATAATTCGCGTTTTACCGCCCGGCGGCACCATCCTGGTGTCGCTCTTAAAATGCTAGCCAAACCAATCGTTATCGTTAACCAATATGTTTTCAACTAAAAGCAGCCTGTTTTCTTTTAAATGCTTTTATAGTTCTCTGATGGTCGGCCATGCTTAGTGCCCCGGAATGCTGCCTGCCTGGTAGCAGTAGGACCGCCGCGGTCTCGCAGCGACCACCATCACTTTCTATCGAAGATGTCCAGCGATTCTAGCGTGGCGACCTCTTCGAGACACAGCTACCACCAAGCAAACGGCATGAGCAGCACGCCGGCAAAATCGAAATCGCACAAATCTTGTCAGCAACAGCAGCAATCGGGCGGAGAACCAGCTCTGCATGCTCCTCCTCAAAACAGCCTGTGCGTGGCTTGCATCTCTAGCACAAATCGTCGAAGAGAACAAGCGGACAATGGTAGTTTGGATGCGTACGACCTAGCAAGCCCTTGTTGCGACCCTAATTGCGTGCCCAGTCGACGTCGTCGAGAGAAACAGAGGCGAGCAAAGACTGAGCAAAATCATCATCAGCAACAGCAACAACAGCAGCAGCAGCAGCAACAACAACAACAACAACAACAGATGCAGCAACAACATCATCACGTACAACGGGATCAACAGCAGCAGCAGCAGCAGCAACAACAACAACAACAACAACACGGCGCGCATAATTGCTCGCGAACTTCCGGGCACAGTTTGCATTCCATCACCAGCAGCGATGTCTCTACCATCGCCGACAGCGTAGCTTCGTGCACAACTAGTCTCAGCACGGATACCCTGTACTGGGATCCGACGAATGTCCATCAACGACCACCGCCGTGCCTTCAGTACGCAAAACCAAAGTCCTGGGACAATCTGACCACAAAAGCGTTCGGCGGTTATGGATTTGGGTACGGATACTTGGACACGGCTACTATAAAGACGCACAGCGCCGAGAGGCCAGGAAAAGGAACCCATAGCCGAGCCAAAACCCCGACTGGTACCGTTCAAAGAAGAACGAGCACCAGTACCACGTATTCAGGTAGTTCCGGTAGGCATTTCCAGCCGACAAAGTCTACCGAGAGTCTGCTGATACCGCCCCCTTATCAGACCGAGATAGACGCTAGCCTAAGTTGCGAGTGCCTAGACGGACCCACTCCCAGATGCGTGCCCGTCGTGCAGATCGAGAAACATAGTCGGCAAGAGGAGGCCGCTTACATTATTAGCACGCACGCGCAAGTTAGACATCGCCGATCTAGTCATTCCGATGGGAAACTGAGGGCTCTAAACAATTCCGAGGTTACTCGACTGTAAACGATCTTCCCCACGTTGGAAACCACACCCCGAGGACACTCCCATCCGATGGGAAGCTAATGGCTCTAAACGATGCTGAAGAAACGCGACTGTACACGACCCCTTCAAATTGATAATTGTAGCCCAATCAAGTATTCTCCCCCGTGTCTAGATGAATTTCTTTTATCCGCACAATACGTTTCGTGTATGTACGGGTCGTAGACATCCGTCTTCTAAAGCTATCGTATCGATCTATCGCATGTCGGACGATAAGGTTCTCGTTCGAATTTTTCTATCTAGCTTTTTATCAACGGAAACCATGCTGAAACGTGTAGAGAATATCTTTAGTAGATCTGTATTTAGAGTTTCATTCGCTGAACGATTCCCGAACGGACCACGTTTTTTGAAACCATTTTGAAAAGTACAGCCACATCATTGGTTCGTGCATTTCCTTCATAGAATATCGCCTGACCAACGAATGATTTTCGTAATCGTTTCCGAAACGATCGTCACAGCGTATCGGTGCTCGCGGTGGGTTCAAAGTTTTTTTCTTTTTTAAATTTTTGTATCGTTAAGTCAGTTATCAGATTGGTTGAAAACAGTTTTAAACTGTGGTAAATTTTATCAAATAATACAATAATCATTATCGTAAAATAAATAGGTCACTAAAGTATATTATTTCGAACTAAACGTGATATAACCATTCTGTAATTCCTCGTTACGGCAAAGTAGAAGCCAAAAATAAACGAGAATTTTTACGAAAATCTACAGGTTTTATTTATTCGTATAAAAAAATAAAAAGAAGAGAATAATAGCGAGATGGAAAGGAATTTACATATATGTATAAGAGTAAGAATGCAAAGTAATGGGAAATTGGAAGACGCGCGTAAAACAACGAATGAAAAGCCGGCTTTGATCGTGAAAGACGTGTGGACAAGTGTGAAGAATAGTAGTGAATGTTTAAAGGATCCTGAATGACGACTTTCGTAGAAGAATATTTATGTTTGATATTCTGGTGGCAAGTGGCTGACCGTTAATATGAATAACTTTTTATAAGTTTACGTTACTTCATGAGAATCGCTGTTAATGATACGTATAGGGAAAAACTAAAATTTCCTAGAAGATTTCCATTTATATGGACCAATCGGTTATGGTATTCTAGCGAGTACACTGAATGGTTCTCGCTTCTCAAACTATCTAACGAGTAAGTTCATGCTCTTGCTTGACGTTGTTTTGTAACGCATTTGATATAGGTTATATTTTAATGTTTACTTATTGAAACTATTGCTTAAAACAAAGTTGAGACAATGTCTAGAAAAAAACATAACGTTTCGTATATTAAACCGGACGAACCGAAATTTTTACGAGAATTGAAAGAACGAGCCGGATATAAGGAAGGGCCCACAATTGACACAAAGGTATACGTGATTGTTTTACGTTAAAATTAATCCTACATTAACGATACGAATATTGATATTTACTTGTAAGGTAGTAGTTGAAACCGCTGTTGATGAAACTTATATTACCGATACCCGTTATACTGTTTGTCACAATTTGTATTTTACTCTCTTCTTGCCCCTAATATACTCTGCTAAAACAATTGGGTATATTTTAATTAAGCCTTGTTTATAATTAGCATGAACAGCCATTTAAATGACGTTCTTACAACAGAGAGAAGTATTACCAGAATATTCAGACGATGAGAAGGAAGAGCCTATGGAAGAGCAACCTGTCGTAGTTGTATTAAGCGCAGGTGATTTAACTGCGGAAGAAGCAGATGCATTCATAAAGCAAAAAGAAGAAGGTACAAATGAATTGATTTTTTTTATTGCTGCACATAGAATAACATTATTTAATTGCAGAGAATGCAAATGCACCAGCGGATTTATCTAAGCCAATTGTATTTAAAAAGAAAAAGGATGCAACAGAGCCAGATGCTGTAGATAAACCAGTCAAAAAGAAAATGAAAAAAGCAAAGCAAAAAAAAGCAGTGTTATCTTTTAATGATAACGATGACGATGACGACCTCTAGAACTGTACAAATATGCTAAGTGTTAAGCTATTAAAATATTAAGACATTTAACAGTTTACATTATGAGATAAGTTAAGACTAATGGAACATATTTCCTTCGTAAATATACGAAAGAAGAATTATGTAAAGTACATAAAGTTTATAATTATAAAATGATTTTTATAATAAGATAGAATAACGCGTACATAATCGAGTCGATGCGAGTATATTATACATCTACCATGTTCACACATCCGAATGTAAATATTATTCATGTATATACATAAATTATGAATTATATTTCCAAAGAACAGAATAAAACCTTTGGCCACAATGAATTCAATAAACATTGAAATCTCACGATACAAACTATCGACAGACGAAAATGTAAGAAAGGAAATTTACGTGCGTCGTGAACTGTTCGATACATCGATACCGATCGGCAAACAATAAATCGAAAATAAATGATATTACAAAATAGGTCCATTGTTTCACGTAGTCTAGAATCATTAAAAAAAAACGAAGTGTTATGCAATGAGCGCAATATAAACAAAATTTTGTGTAAGTTTTCAATAATTTCCTTCTATCCGAACGTTGGCCATTCGAAGGGGTGTCTATAGAAGACGCCCATAAAAAAGGGCGGGGATTCATTAGATAGTCCTATTGTTGCACATTGTTACAATTGCAGATTGCCCTTATTCTTAGGAGGGTCTCCCATTGGATGTGCACGTGTACCCGGTCACGTGACAATATATAACAAACGCTACTGGTCGTTTTGTCCCTTTAACATTACGCGTACGTCATAAAATTTGCGGTCACGTGATTATCGTCGCCATCTTGGCAGTTTTCGACGACGGAGGTAAGAAGGATCCGTGACGTCGAACCCAAATAAACACAAAGTATATGTGAAGAATTTCGGTATAAAAACTGTGTGTATCGAGTGCCGAGGGAGTCGCGTGTGCAGCCGAATATTTCTCGGTGCTCCGAACGGTCAGTGAATTTAAATAGCGCGGCATTTACGATGCGTGTGTGTTTCGATTATTGGTCCTCTCTCGGGGGGATAATCGTGATCGGCCAGCGACCGTGGCCAGCGACCACCACGGCAGCTGTTCGACAGCCTAAGTCAGCCCTTACGAAAGAAATGGCGGGAGCTTTCTAAATTTCGATAAGCAAGCAAACACGTGTGTCCCGGTTTGTCTCGCCGTCGTACGCGTGCAATATTCGTTCGCGCAACACGGCATCGGACCTGCGATTGATTTGTTGGATTTTATGATTTGTACAGTTCTGCTACCGAATAACACAATATTATCAGGGCCGTGACTATCCTCTCAATTCCCCTTGCCGTCGTCGCCATCCCTCCCCTTTCTCCACACACCCCCGCGCCGACATTTCGCCTCCTCTTTGGATAGACTTCAGTTTCATCGCAACGAAGTTTCTTTTCAACATACACATCTGCACATACATACTAATCTTTTACAGTGTTTTTATAAGTCTACTTACAAGTACGAGATAAATAAGACGCGTTTGCGATTTAGATTTTCGATCGGTGAGGAATAAGAGTAAACGGGTAACGCAAACAGTAGTCGTTTTGGTAGAACATTACATCGACATCTTTCTGAAATTTCGAATTACCAAGTGAATCTAGTTTTTTGTATGCCATTGTCTTCTTCACCTGTGCTCGGTATAGAATGGTTCAGAGATGAAATCGCATCGAAGGTTTATTTCGATATGAAACCAGAAAATAGTGTTCATTCGTTGAAAAGTGTTATCATCGGGCATTGTAATTTGTCGTAGGAAGGCGCGTCATCAGCAAAATACAGAATAGAGTTCTTCTACCGGAAGGGAAGAGTTTCATCCGTATAATCCCGAGTTTCGTGATTGCTTTTAAGTTGATTATATTTACTGAAGCGTTGCAAATATACGATAATATTTATGATTTCGATTGTTCAGCCGTCCTTTTTTCATTTCACCGTAAATCTCGTTCCTAGACGAACAACATAGTATTTCGACCGTCTCCGGTAACTGTCGTACATCGCAATCGCCTGAAAATATATATACATATATACATAATATATATACATATGTATATATATATATATATATATATATATATATGCGTGTGTGTGTGTGTGTGTGTGTGTGTGTATATATAAACGAATAGAAAGAAAAGGAGAAAGAACGGAAGCGTTCAATATCAAAAGCACTTAATCAATATCGTTGTTTGACCATCGTTTCGAGTGATGGGGATTCTAATCGACCAATGGACGTTAGCAAAAACCATAAGGGGGTTCCATGATCTTCCGAAAACAATTCGCGTCTGTAATTAATTAATACGGATGCACGAATAACGGGTTATTGCCGTGGTTAAAAGTGTGACGCCGATTAAATAGACACAGAGAAATCGTGAGAACGTGCTCAGTCTCTTCGTCGCGACCCTTTCTATCCGTTTAGTTTCTACTTAACCCTCGCCGAGAGGAGCCCCGCGACGTTGCGACGGCCCTGGGCATAACTTTTTAACGTTTCCAACGTCGCTCCTGCCCTCTGGTGCCTAATATTCAGCGATGAATGTTCACTATTTACAGGTTTTGTGAATAAATCGTGCATCGTGCGTATAAGGACGAATCGTAGCTTCGCCGCTGCCCTCGAGGATCGCAGCTTGTGAAAATGTCACGGTATCAGAGAATTGTTTAGGAGAGCAAACGGCCAGGTGCGTATATCAGTGCCTGGTGACAGGATACATGGATGGAGTTCTTACGCGTTCCATTGCTTCGTAGAAGAACCGCCGGGATTCGTGAATAGCGAGTTAAGTAGCACGAGACATGCCCTGAACCGAGCGTACTGAATGGGGTTTCTCCGATGAATCCCGGATCCGAATCGCCGGTCCATCGAACGCCTCGTCGCGTTCCCTTATCGTTCTTTTTCGAGCAGGCGTGATTATCGTCGCCTCGAGCGATGCACGTTGCATCGGGCCGATCATCGGTCTAGGTTAAAAGTGTGCTCGGCATCTTTTTTGAGACAGCTTCGTGTCCTTCGAGCAAACCCGTAGACAGACTTCTGGTCTTTATTCTTCAACGTTCTTGTGGCGGACTAGCATCATATCTGACAATTTCGGCCAACAAAGCAATGTTTCATCGAATATCTTCGGACAAGAACGTTGCCACGGATGGGCCTCTACATATAGATAATCTAACAAAATGGTCCGCGGTCCGCGTTCATCTAGTTCCTTCTTCGTCCCGTACGGAGCATCTTCGTTCGAACGTTCATCGGTAGTGCCTTTAGTTATTCCGAGTTTTCTGACGGTTAACCGTCGCCTAGTTTTCATAGGGAACGCTGTTTAAATGTACAAGGGATGTATCCGAAGTTCCAGGGATTCGAATCTGCAATCGTCCTCAAAATTGATGTTACGCTTTTCGACGCGATCACTATTAAGAAATATGTACGCATTTCTTTCGACGAGGGAGAAGCTCTTCTGAATGGTTTAGTTGCAGAATTTTTCTGAACTACCGTGTAAAAATCCTCGAATCATCAAATGGCTTTGTGTTTTTTTGAATGAGTGGTATCGCTACGCATTAAATGGGTAACGACTCTCGTGGCAGATACGTTAAAATTCGGTTTTAACAAATGCTCTTTGTAAATCGACCGCGTCCACTTGGTTTCAAAATGCTCCCAACTTTGTAGAAATGTATCTAACAAACGACTGGACCAAATTGAATAACCGATGTCTCTAATCGCGTCTTGTTTGTCCACGCATATGTTTCATCCGCGAATGCAGATTACACATCTGACTAGGATTCCTAGCACTTTGGGAACGTCCCTCATAATATCGTCGTGGGAGATCAGTATGTCATGATCGGATTCGGTAGGTCATAGGGTTGTTCCGTAGGTGGTTGGCGTGTTGTCCGTCCGGCATGTAGTATAGAGTTAGGAAGGTTGTGCGCTCGCGCGCGTGCTAGTGGATGGTGAGTTGATGGGTCTCTGGTCTGGTCGTGTACATAGATATACGCGTGCGTGTCTCTCTGTGTATGTTTGTTGGTACATAGAGATATGTACATGGGTACATGCGAGAAGGAGAGAGAGAGAGAGAGAGAGGAGAGAGATGCGAGAGAGAGCTCAATGTGTGAGTCGTAGGTATAGGTGTAGGTTGGTAGGTTCGCTGCGAATCTGCGAAGCGAACATAGAGATATATGTACATAGGTATACGTGTGTATATACGAAAGAGACGAGAACTCGATGTGTAAGTCGTA
Organism: Augochlora pura; assembly: GCF_028453695.1. Lineage (NCBI taxonomy): Eukaryota > Metazoa > Arthropoda > Insecta > Hymenoptera > Halictidae > Augochlora > Augochlora pura. The sequence continues at coordinate 273,259 of NC_135778.1, read as the reverse complement.
GGTATAGGTGTAGGTTGGTAGGTTTGCTGTGAAGGTTGAGAGGAGAGGTACGCGGAGGGCTGACTGACTGGCTGGCTGGCTGGCTGGCGCTCGGACGCGGTGGCTGGCGAGTGCAGGTGACTGACTGAGGAGACGCTAACCATTCAAGCTACTTCACAGGACTCTCCTCGTCTGATCGTTTCTATCAACGGCAACCACGGGTGACTCCCTTGTCCTCCTAAACCGCTTGTGTCGCGTGAACGGGCACGAATTTTCGGTCGGACCGCGCGGAAATCTCGGCAACGCGACGCGCCGACTGGAAACCGACACCTACCCAACTACCAACTTTGTTGGTTATGGGAACAAGGAAATAGGAGTACGGAATTCGCAGCGCCATTTTGAAAAATTCGGCCCCGCTAAAAATTCCCTCCCTCTCCCCCGCCCTCGCGTTCACGTCGTGTGGATGTAATGAAACGCGTCGTCGCCACGAACTGCTTATTCCTGTGTTCTTATTAATTGTTTAGATCAACTGTACAGTGGTGGCCCCATGGAAGGCACGTTAGAAGAACCCCCTGTTAAGGACTCGTCTCAGGCCAGTCCTGATAAGGTTCTCAAAGGTATGCTCTCTTTCTCTCTCTCTCTCTCTCTCTCTCTCTCTCTCTCTCTCTGTCTGTCTGTCTCCCTAACTCTGCCCCCTCCTTCCTCTCTCTTGCTTGTAACTATTTAATCAATTTCTTTTCTGTATTGTCCCATGATACTTATTTACAGCTTAGGCTATACATTCTGATATTGTTTCTCAAGACTGATACATTGTCCTTTGGGTTATTTGTTAATAAAATTGTTTCAAACAGCTCATGACAGTTACTTCGATCTGATTGCCTGTATGTCACGAGGCTGGATGTTGCTTGTTCGCCATCTATATACTTGGTGTTTCTAAATTGTGTTACAATAGTATGTGATTATCTATCAGGAACTTATTTATTTCACAGATTAACATTTTCTGCTTTATTCATATTTTTCCACTTTTTCTTAACTGCCTCAAAATTTTTCAAAAAGACAGTTACTTCTCTAATACCTGATAAAAATACCTGTTAGAAATAATAACATACATTGCAGATTTGACAGTAAAGACTATTTGACTGAATGCATTTGTTTCTGGTTTACAGATGTTGTGATACCAAATGGAGTTAATGGAAATTATGACAATGAGGGATTCGTTGATGCAGAAAATGCATCTGATCTGTCAAAAGAAACAAATGATGCGACAAAAGAGGAGGGGGAGGAAAATGAAGAAGAAGATGACGAAGACGAACGTAGAATGGAAGTTGAAATCGAAGATGGAGAAGTAGAATCTGAAGACAGTGAGCAGGATAGCATAATGGAGGGTAGGAGTAAAGGGGGTGAAATGTTAGAGTCAAGGAATGACTCCAATGTAACTAAAACATCCGAAGGTGTCAGTGAGACGAACAATACTAGTGAAGTGTCTAAAACTGATGATAAGTGTAAAAACACATCTTGTGAGGCTATGGAAATCGATGAGCAGAGTAATAACTCAGACGTTGAATGCCTGGATGAGAGCATAACTGAGATACAATTTGATACTGACAATGTGTTCACTATGAAAAATTCTGCCCACAAGGATAACCAGAATTTATCAGGCAGCAGTGATTTACAGCAGATTAACGACAGTGGCGAAGTTACTGACAGTACCATGGATACATCTGACGTGAAAATATGCGAGGAGAATGGAAGCTGTGAGAGTCCAGACATAGAGGAGATAACCGATGGTGCAAAAAATGGTCACAATACCTCTCCAGAGCGGGCCAATAAAGATCCCACAAAACAAAGGAAGCCACGAAAACAAGTAGACCTTAGTAGTATTACGCCGAGAAGAAGTTCTCGTAATATAAAGAGGACAAGTTACATAGAGAAAGAAATAGAAGAAGAAGACGTAGACGATGACGGTTCTGATATAGAAGAAATTAAGCCAGAGGATCCATTGGCTGGTATCGATGGAAAAGACAAAGAGAATTCAAAGCTGAAGTCGCCAGTTAAAAACAGTAAAACTACTATCGTAGTAAATGATACAAAACGTTTGGTAGAGATTGCTGCTGGTAGTAAATCAGTGAAAGGAGGAAAGAAGGAACCCACCTTAGTTATTATAGACACAAACTCTATCCTTTCTGGGCGTGGTGGTGTACCTGTTAGTAGCAGTAAGCCCCATCACTCTGTCTCCAGCTCTAGTTCTTTTTCAGTTGTTCCCATGGGCATGACGACGCAAACAATGTATCCTAACATGAGAACAACCATTACACCAGTACCCATGACGTCAAAAGCGGCACAATTAAGTCCCAAGACGAGCAGTATGACTACAGTAACACCTACTGTTCCTCCTATATTACCCACATTAACCGACGATATGTTCGTCGTGGAAGCACCATCTTTTATAGTACCGTATGTGTATGAAAAGCCACCACTGAAACCATTAAAAGATTTCGTCACAAAACTAGAACAATGCTTGGAGGAGAAAGAAAAGGAAGAACAGAGCAAAAAAGGCGAAGAAACTAAAGGAGATGAAGGCAACGAAGATTCGGAAGATATGAGTCAGAAAAATAAAGATAAAGGTGATGAAAGCGAAAGCGAAGGTAGCTCTAAGAGCAAAAGGGATATAGAGGATGTCAGAGGAGGTGACAATTCAGTAGATCTAACCGAATCTGGATTTAGTAATTTAGGTGATAAACAGGACATAAGGCAAGATGATAGAAATAAAGTACTGACATACTTTGACTTGCCATTGGGCAAATTTTTCATGCAGATTGGAGTGAATCTTGTTCAAGAATACGTGCAAACGGATCTTTTACGGACTCAAAAGCGTAAACAAGGCAAAGGTAGTACATCCGCCGAAACTCAAATAGCTATAAATTCACTCATCAAGAATCTAGAATTTAGTAAAGAAAATAACGAACCATTCCACTTAGAACTGAAAAAATGTGAGTTCTGTAGTTTTAAAACAGAATCGACCTTAGTCATGCAGCATCATTTAGAGACTCCGCATATGCGCAATTACGTTTACAAATGTAACTTCTGTCCGATCGAGGTGCGTAGTCCTCATGATATCTTATTTCACATGGAAGCGGAACATAATACTCGTGGTAGGCTGGAGCGTGGTCCAGCCTTTCATCAATGCCCGAATTGTCCGTTCGAAGACAATCAGAAAGGCAAGCTAACTCGGCACATACTTGCATGCACGAAAAAATTCAGACCAGAGAAAAATTTGGAGCCAGCCGCAGATTGGGAACCACCGGCAAAGATTCCAAGATTAAACCGAGCAAGACCCGTTGGACCCACTAATCCAAGTGCACTTGCTGCTATGGCAATGGGCGGTAAAGGACCGCAACCACTCCTACCGAAATTACTTCCTGCTCCGATAACTGGTCGTGGAAGAGGACGACCACCTATGCAGCCCAGATATTCAGATATGAAGACATTGCGACCGGGAGGAACACAAATGCGACAAGGTAACTATTTAATCTGTGCATCTGTTAAAATAGTTTTCAGTTGGTTTCTGTCAACATGATTATAAGAGCGGACGCTTCTTGTTTCAGATAATGTAGCAGGAATGATGTATCGTCCAACCTCTTCTGGTTTATTGGTACCTACTTCATACCAATTTGGTAGTAATCAAATATTCCAGGTAAAATTTATTCTTTACAATGTCCCTTCGAATCAAACATAGAATAAAATTCAAATTACTTTCTAGTAACACTATATATTTAGCTTGGGCAATGATAATTTTGTGAAGTCATGCCCTTAAAATCTTGTATCTTAGTACTAATGTATAGCACTTGTGTGATATGCATAGTGTATCTATGCTTTAATGTTCCTTTATGATTCCTAAAAATTATATAAAGATAAATTACAATGTCTCGATAAGCAACCTAGATCTCTGAGTATTTTTTCTATAGTTGCATATTGTACTATTCTTACAACTAATAGTTACTTACTTGGGTGTCCATTTCTTTCTCGAGATGTGCCCGGTAATCTTGATCTGCTTTTGAATCGATGTATTTCCCCTTTTTTTAATTGTTTTTCTATATGTTGATCAGAATAAAAGTAAAAAGTACAGGTTCACAAAATTCAAGTAAACAAGAAAAAATCTAAGAATTAGTAAAAAAATATATGGGTGGTGGCAGGTGGTGGGTGGCTCTGGGACTGTCATGTCGGCTGTCTCGGGAGTGAGTAGCAGTAGCGGCGGCAGTTCCGGTCAACCCACACCCATTGCACTTGTACCCAACGTAATCGACTCTCTCTCTAGGTTGTCCTCATCACAGGTAAATAAATGTTGGAAACCACCAAGGAAGGTTACATTGATTTTGTGATCGCATGGATGATGTGTTCTGCAGGTGCAAAGGCTTTTATAACAAATCTCTCTGAATCCTTCATAATTACAGCTACATATAATTGCTTATAGGACTTAACAATATTTTTGAGATCATAGCTATATATATCATTAGTGTGCGATGCAACTAGTTATGCCGTTATTGGTTTCAGCAATGTATTTTTGTCTCAGTAGTATGTTGCGTTATGGAAATACAATTTCACATTAACAAAAGTTGTTAACTGAACGGCCCTCTCCGAATTTGATGGAACTTACATATAATATTAAACGTGCAGAACGGGGTGAAACTAAACTTCAAAATCGGGCATCTCGAATATGAATAATGGTCGCTGAAAGAAATACATCTGAAATGTTTTTTCGATTTTTATGTCATATGTAAATTCTATATAAATTAGAAGAGACTGTTTGATTTTCTCTGTGAAGAATTGATTTGCAACTCATCAAAATTACAACTATTTCACAATATCACTCTTATCAGCCTTCAAAGAAATTAATTGTTGCATTTAGATTGAGAAAGTGTAAATAAATTTGGAAATCAAACAATATACAACATTAATGAACATGTCCACTTATTTTAATGTTTTGAGAAATTTCTATTGCTAAACATTGAGCGCAGCATTTACTTTTCAAAAATTGCACATTTTCGTTGTCGTGTACAAAAATGTACGATATTTTGTGTCAATAATAAATTGTGTAAAGTAGACGAAATTTCGATTTATGTTATGTAATCTTTTAAGTGGACACTAATTAATACAATTTAATATCTCCTAAAAAAATGTCTTATATACGATCGCGGTTTAAGTAAAAACTATATTTTATGTTTTCCAGAACACAACGTCCAGTCCTAAAAATCCTACGGCAAAGTTGTTAAGTCAACCAAGTATATCTATAACACCATTACCACGTACAACATCTCAGTCTTCTATTCCTGGTTCTGGGACTTCATCGAAGTCAGGCGGAAAGACCACGTTTGTTATATGCGAGATTTGCGATGGTTACATTAAGGTAAATTGTATTAATCTATTGCGATTCTTTTTTCGACAATTGCACAAAGAAATTGTAATTGATGCACCAAAAACATTAATCCTGCAAATTTAAACGTCTTCTTTTAGGATTTAGAACAACTACGTAATCACATGCAATGGATCCACAAAGTAAAAATACATCCAAAGATGATTTACAATAGACCTCCTCTGAACTGCCAAAAGTGTCAGTTCCGATTTTTCACAGATCAGGTATACATCTGCATCATTCTAATATGTGTAGCAAATAATAATCACAATGAAATCTGAAAATCTGGAAAAATTGAAGTGTTAAAGTCGTGTTGCTTCTTTTAAACGCTGTTTAAACATGTTTAAATGTTCCCAATGTTATACAAAATTGTACCGTTTAATCGCGAGAGTTTTCTTAAATTTTATTATTTGATTTCCTTTTTAAATTAAATGTAATAGAAACGTCGTTGTTTTCATAGAAAACGCTTTCTTTCCCAAGTTATTTATATGTTTGTAACGAAACTATAACAATGTCATATTTTCTTACTACAGGGTCTAGAAAGACACTTACTTGGGTCGCATGGATTGGTTACGTCGAGTATGCAGGAAGCAGCAAATAAAGGAAAGGATGCAGGTCGCTGTCCCGCTTGTGGCAGGGTAAGTTGATCCCGTTCATAGTGATAGTAGATTCGAAATTGTGCATGTCAGAGATTCGGAGTGATGAAAAAAATATAACCCCTGAGAGTTGTGAATTTTGATTTTTTAGGTATATCAGTGGAAATTACTAAATCATGTCGCGCGAGACCACGGAATGACTCTAAAACCTGCGCATCTATCTTATAAATGTACAGTTTGCACTGCCACGTTTGGAATGTATAAGCAGTTCGAGAATCATGTTTACTCGGCACATAGTGTCGTAGCTAAGAGAGTAATGGATAAGAAGAACACACCTTCATCTCCATCGTCCAGATCCAATGATTCCCTTCTGAAACCATTGAAGATCAATGACGAGATCACAATTATTCCACAACCAGCAAAACCTACAACCAGGTCGGGTACATCTCAAGGCAGAGGAAAATAGCAATGATCAGCAGAGTGATACATGTGTCTTGTCTTACTGAATTTCACGTAACAATTTTGTGGTACTCTATACCGGTCATTGTAGTACACAGTGACTGACGTGCCGTGTACATGTGTATGCATATTATTGCTTAAGACGCAATTACAAACAAAGAAACGAAACAAAAAAAATGAAACACGTAAAACTACAATTCTTGGCAGAAACAAAAAAAAAACAACTAGTTGATTGCGTAATAATATTCCATCAATGATTATACCGATATATTTATTTAAGAATTTTTATTGTTGTTATCGGACATACATAAAATAGACTGTAAAAATATTAAAGGGTGGCCTTCAGTCTAATTCCTTGGTTAATCCTAGAGCTGCATACTCTCCTGACCTATACACGCCTATGAGAAAAAAACCTTATAAAAACTAAGTGTATTTACATTTTATGCGACACTCACATGTCATACTGCGAATCACTCTTTAAATAGAAAATTCACTATAATATAAAATTCATTTTCTAAGATAAATATATTTGAATTAATTATATTTTGTTATTAATGCTAATACGATTGCGTAGGGCAATGGAATGATAAAACACTGTCCTTACTCTTACATAATCGATATGTCAACGCAACATGTTTGCGACGAGCAATTTCTGAACGATATACGAAATAACAAATTGTACTAATTAACCAGAGTGCCCTAGACTGTCCCGCGCGGTATACATTTGGTATTGTAATAATACCGCACTGCAATCTTTTCTATCATGTGTACACTTACCATTTTTTTTTCTCTTTTTTTTTTCTAATTTCGCCATCGTATTTTTTCCCCTTAAAGCGACGAACGTAGGACTCGGCGAATCGTTGCTTAATTTGTAAACATTTCATGGAAGTTGCGTGTATGAAAATAAGTTATGATGTCAGAGACCTTTCGAGTTGTAAATTGTATCTATTTCTATAAGTTACAACCTTCGATGGCAAGTATTGTAATAAAAGCATTCAGTTTTATTTTTGCGCTTTTATAAGAACAAAAATGTACATTAATATAGAATATAATATAAACGATTATATCAATAAAATAGGATGGCACACATAATGTGTATACATTTTTTCTGTTAAAAAGGAAAAAAGGAATGAAACAATGAAATTTATCATGAAACATTGTTAACACACGTCGCGACACGTATATTCATATTTACATATGTATACATATAATATTTCACAGAATATTATACATATAAATATGTAAAACTATTCTAGTATAGCGATAGCGTGGTATAAGAAGAGACGGTTACTTATCTTCTTGTATGCACTCTGGATTGATAATAGGCTTATACCAATATGTAGATAGTTGAAAAGAAAAGTAAACAGGTTTAATTTAATAATTTTCGATTCGTTCTCGATAAGTTTTGTACGTTTATTGTAGACGATAATTTTAGAGGGAAAAAGTACCAACTACCGCATTCGATAAAGGAAATAACATAGTGCGTTTTTGCACTCTACGGCTGTATTATTTAATTATACTACTTGCCAGCAACTTTCATGGCAAGCCATGTTGGTAAAACAGAGAAACATTCATAAACGTAATTACAGAAATATATAGTTTACTGTAATAATTTGTACAATATTATATGATTATTAAAATAAAGTGTACCAACATTGTATTACACTGTGAAATTTATTTGAAGATCCTCTGTCGACGATACCAAATTGGTATATTATAATTCAAGATATCATTTTACTAATTATTCAACCGAGAACTTAAAATAATAGAATTTAATCATGCGTTCCGCTTTGGAATGAACCTAAAAGTAGACAACAATTGTTCCTCTCATTATTGAAAATGTATTGTATTTGTTTTCTTTCGATCGTAAATGTAAAATAAAATCTAAGTATGTATAGCTTTCTTTTATACTTTCAATCAACAGAGAATATCGTTTTTATTGTGACAATGGGGCTGTTCACTGTTTTGCCATATTATTATTAATATTATTGCTGTTACTAATTTCGTTATTATTATCATTATTCATTATAACAACAGATAAATTCATCCCATTTCAAAATTAATTGAACTCTTCATCAACGAATGCTCAGTAACAAAGTTACAATAGAAGAAAGTTTTTATTTTTTTTAAATTGAATTGCACTTCCGGTGACAACGTTTCCGCTTATTGGTCGGTTCGCAAATTATTATCTAAACGCTTTATATAAAACACTTTTATATTTTCGGTGAGCTATATTTTTTATAAAATTAAAATTACACATATGCTGTAGCATGTAGAATATAAGTTCTGTTAATTCAGATTCTGTCTAGTGCAGTTTCTGAATGTTTCAAGATTTGGCGGGTAATCGTGCTACACCGCTATGTATTGACACTTCCACTCTACACCATTGCATCTATGCAATTGCGATTGTAAACTAGTACATAGAAGCTGGGTGGATCTAGGTGGCAGGGAGCTTCCGATTCCGGGGTTTCATTTTCAAAGTTGAATCTCACCATCGAAGAAAGAGGAGTTCCTGAAACGATGGATCCTAATTTACCATATTGTATTGAATATGCGAAAAGCTCTCGTGCCTCATGTCAAAATTGTAAGAAATCTATCCTAAAAGATTCATTGAGGCTTGCTGCTGTTGTACAGGTAGGGATTTTGTAACATGTATAAATTGTTTGTCTCATTCATACATTATGACCGTTGCCGGCAACAGAATCTTGAATTTGTAATAAATTTTGTATGAAACATTATTTGTTATTTTTGATGGTATGAGCATCATCTTTATCAAGTACCAGTTTAGTGCACGCATAATCCTATGTATTTATGTGGATTGATTTTCCTCGTTTATTAGGTTACGCACGTTCGCTTTTGTCCTTTGTTTCGATTATGTATGCAAAGTCGTATTGTACACGACCATTGATTATTAACTTTATTTAATTACTCGTACTTGTTTCTTCCCTTTGTTCTGTATATTTATTCAGCAATTTACTTAATCATTTATTAATATACAAATTTTTATTTAATTTTTAGAGTCCCGTTCATGATGGGAAAATACCAAAATGGTATCATCCTACCTGTTTCTTCTTAAAACAGAGACCTAAGTCTGCTGCGGATGTAGCTAATTTTGATAACATTCGCTGGGATGATCAACAAGATATTAAAAAAAAGATTGGTTTGTAGTTTCATACATCCTAAATAGAATTTAATATTCAATTATATTGTTTGCACAAAATCATTATAATTACTAATTTCTTAATGGTGTTTCCCAGTCTTATTAACGATATCAAAGTTTATAGCAAACAAATAATTTTGTTTATTGTTAAGAAAGAGTTTTCAATAATCTCATTAATTAATGAAAAATTGTTTTCATTTAAAATAGAGGAAGCTAATTTGCTTTCACCATTGCCTGCTGCAAAAGGAAGAAAACGAGCCAACGCAGCAAACAATGGAGGTGTTGCAAGAGACTTTCTGATTCAGTATGCAAAATCTAATAAGTCAACTTGCAAAGGCTGTGAAGAGAAAATAGTGCAAGGTGAGATTAGGGTGTCTAAGAAGGACTTTGAAAGTGAACATGGCAGAAAATATGGTGGTATCGACAGATGGTATCATTTTGAATGCTTTGTGAAAGTAAGGCAAGAGTTGGAGTTTCTTGAAAGTGGCGGAGATCTGCCTGGCTTAAAAGATCTCTCCAAAGATGATCAGAAAAAAGTCAAGACAGATTTACCAAAACTTAAATCAAGCGATGCTCCATCGATTAAGAAAATGAAAGAGGAACCACAGGATCTCCAGGAAGAGAATGAAATGGAGATGCAAAACAAAGAATTGTTTAAGATTCGGGATATGCTATCTTCGCTAAAAAAGAACGATCTTATTGCTATATTGGAAAAGAACGAACAACAGATTCCAGAAGGAATAGCAGCTGTAAGTAATAAATCGTCTATAATTTCTAATAAGCTTGTAAGTGAATCTTGATTTTTTTATCAAAGCTGCTGGACCGATTGAGCGATACAATTTGCTTTGGTGCTCTAAAGCCATGCTCGAAATGCGGTGGGCAACTTGTGTACACTTCAGGGCTAGGATACAAATGCACTGGAGACGTAACGGAATGGGCTAAATGTGAGCACGTAACTCAAGACCCTAAGAGAAAAAAGATATCGATACCGTCGAACTTGAAACAACAATACCCTGAGCTGTAAGTGGTGTTGCTTAGCATTAGTTTATGATATTAGTATATTAATAAATAAGACAACGAAATAATTAATTGCTCGCCAAATATTTTATAGCAAATCTTTGAAGTGCAAAGTCAACAGAAGATTGATAAAAGTGACAGCGCCATCAACGTCTACTTCGATAAAAAAAGAAGACGAAGTTGACTCTGGACCAAAAGTTCAATCAAAGCCAAAACCATTGAAGCATATGCAATTCTTTATCATAGGTCGAACGGCGAAAGATAAAACCGAATTGAAGAAAGAAATCCTCCAGTTAGGAGGAGAGGTGAGTACGAAGCTTCACGAAAACATCGCCGCTGTGATATCGACTCAAAAGGAGATCGACAAAATGGGTGCGAAGATGGAAGAAGCTCAGAGTCTTGATATTCAAGTTATTACCGAAGATTTTCTTGACGAAGCTAAAGAATATACAAAGCCTGCACTCTCGCTAATTAAGAAGAAAACTATTTCCAGTTGGGGTGGTGATTTGTCCAGTAGAATTAATGTTATAGCGGAAAAGTCCGCTGCGAAAAGCAAAAGTAAAAGTTCCTACGAAAAGTCCGGATCTGGAAAAATAAAATTACAATTAAAAGATGGAGGAACTGTCGATCCTGACAGTGAACTGCAAGATATAGCTCACGTGTATCAGAAGGGTAAAGATAAGTACACTGTAACACTTGTACTTACGGATATACAAACTCAGAAAAATAGTTATTACAAGTTACAGATTTTAGAGCACGACAAACAGAAGAAACATTGGTTGTTTAGAAGTTGGGGAAGAATAGGCACAACAATCGGTGGTACAAAATTAGAAAAATTAGCGATAGAGGAATGTATAGAACAGTTTGAGAACCTGTACGAGGAGAAAACTGGAAATGTTTGGAGTCAAAGGGAACACTTTGTGAAAGTGCCTCTCAAGATGTACCCAGTCGACATTGATCATGGTGAGGACGTTCCCACCCAGTTACTAGAGTCTGATATTAAAAGCGAACTAGAAAAACCAGTTCAAGATCTAATAAGAATGTTATTCGATGTGTCAACCATGAAGAGAGTAATGGCCGAGTTCGAAATCGACACGGAAAAGATGCCACTTGGAAAGATAACTAAAAAGCAAATACAAAAGGCGTACACCGTGTTAACAGATCTGCAAAAGCTATTGAAAAACGAGAACGTTGAGCGAACTACTTTAATAGCCGCTTCCAATAAATTTTATAATTTGATACCACATAACTTTGGAGTATCCGGACCAAAGATCTTAAATACTGCCGAAGAGATCCATGCAAAATGTGAGATGCTTGATGCATTGCTAGAGATGGAAATTGCTTACTCGCTTTTGCATGCTAAGGTAGACTCGTCGAAGAATCCACTCGATGCTCACTACAAACAATTAAATGCAGACATTAAAGTATTGGATAAAGAGGGCGAAGAGTACAAACTCATCGAAGAGTACGTTAAGAACACTCATGCTGCGACTCACGACCAGTATGATCTTAACATCGAAGATGTATTTACTATTAAGAGACAAGGAGAAGATAGTAGATACAAACCATTTAAAAAGCTGCCGAATAAGAAACTGTTGTGGCACGGTTCCAGAACAACTAACTTTGCTGGTATACTTTCTCAGGGTTTGCGAAAAGCTCCTCCAGAGGCACCTGTTACCGGTTACATGTTTGGTAAAGGTATATACTTTGCGGACATGGTGTCCAAGTCCGCCAACTACTGTTGCACGAACAGCCAGAATTCCACCGGGTTGTTGCTGCTATGCGAAGTCGCATTAGGTAACATGTATGAAAGGTACGCGGCAGATTTTATTGAGAAATTGCCAAGTGGTAAACATTCCACATTTGGTCGTGGTCAAACGCAGCCCGATCCTGAAAAATCACATAAGACAAACGATGGCGTTGAAATTCCGTGCGGTACACCCATGACTACGAAGCTTCCTAAGAAATCGTCTTTGTTGTACAATGAATACATTGTATACGATGTTGCTCAGGTGAAAATACAATACTTGGTAAAGATGGAATTCAAGTATAAGACGTAATATTTTTCTACGCAGTCTCATTGACTATTACAATAGAATTATTATAAGTTATTTTTAACGAACATCATCTTTGTGTCATAAATATATTTCCGGTACTACCTCGCGTATTGATGAACGTGATAAATATATTGTTCCCGTGATATATATGTATGAACAGTTTTCTATAAGTTGATAAAATAAATTTACATAAAATACCAGATTGCTTTTATTAACATACACAACCTGACTTTCAATTTGATAAATCGTCGAATGGAATTAATTCATTTGAACCGCTTCTTTGTTTGATACATATTTATTTCTTCACTTATTAACAATTAATATTCAAAATGAAAATCGAAGTACGATTGGTCGAAAGTGTTAATACGAACATAGCCATCCTCTCCACCTGTTGAAAAACTGCGACCATTTGGATGGAACGCAAGAGAGTTGATCGGTCCAAAGTGACCTTTCAAACGCGCAAATTCTTCTTCGAATACTAAATGGTAAAATCGTGAATCGAATTTTCCTTGACGAGTGGACGTTGTTGTTACATCCATAGCATCTTGACCACCCCCAAGGACCACCTGTAGAAATTATAATTCTCATAAATAATCAGAAATACGGTCTTGTGAATATCATGATCGAGTATGAACATACATGATCGAAAATAGGAGAAATTGTGGCAGAGTTTACAGGTCTTTCTGTTTTGTAGGTCTTTAGTAACATTAACGATTCGCTGTCAAACAGTTTTGCAGTGTTGTCTTTTGATGCAGTTACAAACATGGTGCCATCCTTGTTGAACTGCATATCATTAATTTGAGATTTGTGACTTGAAACACTGTTCAACTTTTTTCTTGTCTACAAAAATAAAGTAGATACATTGATTAGTTGCAGATGGTATCGAAAATGTTATAAAATATTTGATATTACTTACTCTCACATCCCAAAGGGTAATTTCACCATCTTCGTGACCAGTGATAATTGTTTCATCTAAAGCACCCCATAAAATAGCAGAGATTCTGGGACCGTTAACAGAAATTCTAGAAATTGCATCTTCTTGCGACAATGCTCCATCAACATTTCTGATATCTATGATGAACATTTCACATTGGTGACCGAGAGCTTTGTCTGTAGAATAGACAGCAAGGTCTGCTGAATAACTGAAATTGCATGCCCTTACCGAACTGTTTGTCTGAAGTTGACCAATTTCTTTGCCTAAAATTCAATTACAAAATGTAGTAGAAAATCAAATATCATTTTCATTTGCGTCAACTTTTCTTTTACTTAGCACAATATACAAACCAGTTTGACAGTCCCAAACTCTCAGTGTGTTGTCACCACTGCCAGATATAAATCTGCTCGTGTCCCAATTGACATCGATACACCATACGGAACCATTGTGTCCATTAAACGTTCCAAGACGTTCTCCATTTAAAGAATACCAAACATTTGGCTTTTTATCTTTGCTTGACGAAAATAATAAATCTCCTTCTCGATTGTATTTGATTTTTGTGATAGCACGTTCGTGCCCGTGTAACATCAAAGGTTTCTGAAATGTAATGAACGATTTATTTACATTTCGGTTATATTAACGTAACCATGATATTGTTACTGAGCATTTTTCACAAATCAAGCAAATTCATTGAACACCGGAATAACGATTGAACCTTTACAAAATCAAATGCGCTGTAAAATAATTTAAGTATGTATGTCCATAAGGTTTACATCGTTAACGACGATTTAATGTCATTGAGGTTATACTGTCACATGTTTAAATATTTCACAAAAAGTTCGCTTAAACTACTTCCATCGAACAACATGTATGATTATTTATTATTACGTATAACGACTAACCATCTTTTCGTGTAGTAAGCAATTAAATGAAACGTTTATGAAATATTAAGAGATTAACAGCGTTTCAGTCACAAAACTCTCAAGCGGTGAAAGGACACGAACCTACAAATTGATAGAAAGGTTTGACTGGACGATCGGACTGAGCCGGACCACAAAACGGAACACACCGGACCACAGGGCATACACATTTTGATACAGGCGAGATAGGCATTTTTTTAAATTAATTTTCTGCGCATAAACATTTTAATGGTTCCGCCAAAAATTTCATCTCCGAGACAATGCTCTGTGATCTTATATATGCGTATGTATCTATGATAACGTGTCACATCGCAGAAAAAAGCCTTAAAAAGTCTTAATGGATATACATACGTACATACAGTAACTTCATGTGCACGTATGAACGCGTGTCTAGTAATAGGTAATGCATAGAGTTTTTAATTCGTAAGCAGTGATTAATGTGATTTATTAATAATTAAGCACAAGAGAAGAGTTACGTATACGAAGTAAGTAAGAAATCAACATTTATGAAATCTGCCAGAATTTTTGAAAAATACATACAACGATATGTTTTAGCAACGAGTTGTCGCATCTAGATTACGAAGATCAGTCCCGTTCCAAATTCCGGTTGTGTATACGCATTGTTGAAAATTGGGAAAGGAAACGAAACTGAAACAGCATGTCTGAAGTTGTTGCTCAACATGAAATTAATCAGAGCTATTGTTTCAAATGGAATGATTATCACAGTCACTTATCCGATGTAGTTAGACAACTTTTGGAGGAAGATTGTATGGTGGATGTAATACTGGCAGCTGCTGGAGAACGCATTCATGCTCATCGCATAGTTCTCTGCGCTTGTAGTACTTTGTTTCGAGTAAACAACTTTTGCATTTTTCCGAGTCGACCTAATATACTTAAAAATATCAATTCCCCATCAATTTATGATGATTATTGTCGATTTAACTGCGTAAAAAAATCAATTACCTATCTCATGTACTTTAACACACACGCATTTTCCTAAAATTTTAACAATATTTAATCAAATCTATTCAAGCTGTTCATTTATTTGAATTCTGCTCGAACCTATAAAATAATAATTCATTTAGAATTGATTTAGAAAAATGTTTGTAAACAATTGCAAAAAATTGCGAACAATTAATCAATTCTTATTCAAAATTTAACTAAACATTTCATTATTATGAGATTATATAGTAAATATAAGCATAAATAATATTTTGATATAATGAGGGCATGTAGTTTAACATTCTCTGTACGCTTGTAGGATGTTCTGAGTCAAGTAAACGAAGACCATCCGACGATAATACTAAGCGATATATCAGCACAAGATATCAAGTCTATCGTTGAATTTATTTATCATGGAGAAGTGCGAGTAGCAGTGGAGAATATTAGCAGTTTATTGGATGCGGCACGTTCCTTGAAAATATGTGGTCTCATTGAGGTTTTTCCTTAACTTATGTTACAGCTGGTTCTATTCTAGCACGAATTAGTTATTAATATTCCATACTGATTACAGATCAATGGGCTTAATGAAATTCACTCGGTCGGGGGTACTAAAGATTACAATGACAACAGCGAGGAACCAATGACTGTAATTAATGAAACAGATGAAAATGTTATGAATGCATTACAGTATGGGTACGAAGATCTGGAAGATCAGCAGGAACAGAGATTTTCTGAGAATTCCACATTGAGTAAAAAGAAGAAACGCAGACGTGACACGATAAAAAGAGAATACAGCGACGATATGTTAGCATCCGCGATCGATGGCTTGAAATCAGGGCAAACGTTAATAGAAGCTTCAACTAAACACAACGTACCGCGTTCAACATTGTACATGCGTGCAAAGGCATTAGGTGTGCACCTAACTGCAACAAGAAACGAATATCCTGCAGAGTGCATGAAGGCTGCCATAAATGCTGTAATCGGTTTGTATCTTTTGCAAAATGCCAATATCTTTGCTATCGGGTATTACAATGTTTCAAACATAGTAAACGGTTATCACAGAAAATGCAAATGCGTTAAAACAGTCATTTTTTCATATCATTCAGTTTATTTCGTCGATAGGTGGGTCAAGTTTGCAACATGCGTCGGAAATGTTCAGTATACCTAAGACTGTCTTATGGAGAAGAATTCAGAAGGAAGGGTATAAGATACTACGTTCCGAGATGAAGATGACCTATGGTGTTGATAGACGAGAAGCCGCGCTTAAAGCTTTGGAGAGAGGCGAAAAGTTGACTAAAGTCGCGCTGGAATTTAAAGTAAGACGAGGGATTTTTATTTTATCGAAGTTCCACGATAACATTGCGATTATGGTTGTAGATTCCGAAGACCACTTTGTTCAGGGACAAGGCTCGCTTAGTGGACGAGGGAAAGTTGCCATTATCATTTTGGAAGAAACGTAAGACGGAAAATGAAGAGTTGAAAAGATCCCGTTTGGAGGAAGCGGTTGCTGCCTGTAAAGGAGGAAAAATGTCGCAAGCGGCTGCTTCGATGACCTATCGTATTCCTAAAACTACGATATGGAGACGACTCCAACAAGACGGTAAAAAATCGGAGCGTTTGTTGAACTCGAGGAAACAACGGGTAGCGAATTCTAAACAGAACGCGGTAGTAAGGAATCAAGAGGGATCTGATTTCACATACTGCGAGGTACTAAATTATTTTTAATTGTAAATTTATTGTACATGCATTATGCAATATTTGAATTTCAGGTGTCTTCAGAAATTCCTATAACTTATATAGATGAAAATAGCATAGCCGAGGATTCTGTAATAATATTAACAGCGGACGACATGGATGGACTGAACTTGGAAGAGGGACGACAAATTATTGTTAATTCTGTATGTGCTTTATCTATTTTGTTTCTCAAAATAATAGTGATTAACAACTTCTCGATTCCTCTTTCTCTGTTTCAGGCATCGGTACAAGAATACGTTCCGTGTTCCATAAGCATCGAGGAGAATTCGAATTATTCACAAACAGAAAGTTAGCACAGCAGTTCAGATCATACGACTAAGAATGATTAATATTCTTTTTCGTGTACAGTACATACATAGTCGATCGTTAACTCTGTACATTATATTAAAAGCAATGCTAGTAATGGCGATCAACTGCTCTGTCATAATAATATAATCGTTTAACGGCAGTTGATCATCAAGTTCTCTTTTATACGTATGACGAAACTATTGCTATCTTATTGTTCGCGTTTAGAAACTTTTAAATCCCACCCGCTTTATTTTTTTTTACCGCTTCAAGTAACATGAAAACATTTTACGTGCACAGAGTTAATGAAGCTGCCTGTGCGAACAAAGATAAGAAGAATGTACTCGATCATTGCGATTTATTCTTCTTCGATTTTATTGTTCTGCATTCGTTGCATTGTACAAATAAGTCTAATTGTATATCGATGAATATGTATATTAATTTTCGCTGCGGATACAGAATATATTTTGTACGTTACGGACTAATTAAAATTTTGTAGACAAATAGGATTATTTAAATTATCACGTTATAATTCAATCGAATGTCGTAAGCAGCATGCGACATAATAAAAATACTTTTTCTTAGAAAATCAAAAATACTTTCTGTCGGTTGTGCATTCTATTTTCAACAACATTGATTATTTTGCGCACTTTACGAATCATGCGTTGATCTTTTGTCATTAGTTGATTCCGTTGGTGCAACGATGATCGACCAATACCAGCAGATTTTTAGAACAATTTATTATAGAATATGTACACTCTACTCGTATCACGAGTCGCGCACGCGCGCGCGCGGGCACATTCGCGCGTGTGTTGAAAACGGAAAGTGGGGACCGGGGCCAAGACTGGGGAGTTTTATTAGAATGGTGGTAAATGGTGGCTTGTAGCCGGTGATGTGTTATGCGGTGGTATTAGAGATAGAATTCACGAAATTTCATCATATTACGTGATTGTCGAGTACGACTACAAAAAAATGGCTCATCAACTATTATGCTCGGCCACTAAATTCGAGAAGTTGGTGTTAAAATTCGTACATAAAAATAAGGATACACTTCAGGTACGAATGTAACCTAATATAACCTATGCTTTCGATTAACAAACAAAAAATATATTTGCTCTACATAATGATTACGAATTTCAATTTTTATGCTTGTTTAATGGATTCAGCGCAAATCCGTATACTTTTTTCCTGTTTATGCCGTTCGTGTAAAAGCAATCGGACACTTTACATAAAGCACACGTTAAGCAAGCTGCAATTCACATTTAAATATTATTAGGAACGGCACATTGAGTTTTATTTTGTATACAATTCAAGTATATGTTCATTTGATTAGTTTTGTATTTTTTTTTCTGTAAATAATGTAATTAATGGTCTACGATTCATTTCAGTTACGAAGGTACTTGTCGTTATTTAGAAATCGAAATGAGGTGGCTATATTGGAACAGGTACAACAGCAATGGAGGTTATTAACTAATGAACCACCGAAAGGATTTGAAAAGTTTTTTAGAGGTTGCTACTTTAGTTTGTTCATTCATTGAATATGGGACAGACAAGTATGAGCTTGTTTCAGACTTTTGTTTTTTCATTTACAGGTAGCGGAAAGAATGCTTCCAAAACTGCAGAAAAAGTTGCAGACAAAGTTAAAGAAGGATCGTCTAAGGAGCCTATTAAACCACAAACTACTAAATCATCTAGATCTTCACCTACCGATAATATTGGTGGTCAATGGAAGTTCCAATTCAGTATGAACCCTTCAGGAGGAAAAAGACCGTCTGAAGAATCATGGCATGAAAAAAAAATGTATATAGCTGGTATCGCTGTGGTATTAGCTATTTTTGCATACTTGCAGCTATTGTCATCTTACGGCGTAGAAGTTACATGGAGAGAGTTTTTGTCACAGTAATTATATATCCTCATTAATTTGAATAAATATGGCTTTTTATTTAAATTGGATAGAAATCTAATGTAAAATAATCGCAGGTGTTTGAACAAAGGAATTGTAGACAAATTAGAAGTTATTAATAAACAATGGGTTCGCGTGAAGCTGTTGCCAGGCCAGCTCTTACACGGATCAGTGAGTTTGTTGAATTACTATCTAAAGTTTGCAACTATATGTGAAACGATTATATAGGGAAATCATGCAATTTCATTACAATTAATTTTATAGGACACTCTGTGGTTCAATATTGGAAGTACCGAAACATTTGAGAGAAATTTAGAGAATGCCCAGATAGAGATGAACGTGGAACCACAAAATTATTTATTGGTAGTCTATAAAGACGAACTTGAAATGCATCATGTTATGAAATTCTTACCGCAAATAATAATGTGGGGTAGGACATGCTCTTTTATACTTCATATAAATTGGATGTTCACAAATTATTATCAGTTACAATAGAAATGTTTCAATTGTAGGATTTTTGTTACTCGTGCTACGGAAATCGATGCAAAGTTTTGGTGGTGGAGGTAAAAGAGGCGGAATCTTTGGTTCCGTAATGGAATCGACTGCAAAATTAATTAATTCCAAAGACATCGATGTTCGGTTTAAGTAAGTGATTCCGTGTGACTGATGATATATCACCATTTCTTTTAGCATTCCGATGAATTGTAGACAATTGTCTTCTACTCTGAGGCTCTTTCTTTCTAGCACGTTTTAGGATAACAGCAAAACGTAAATGAATAACGAGCGGCTATAGAAGAGGAACGTGTGTAAAAGCAGTTTCAATTATTAGTTTGATAGAAATCTAATGAAAAAGGAAACATGCGATAGAGTAGAAAAGAATTGTATACAATTACGCGATGTCAGATTTGAGTAATAGTTTATTATTTGCCATGAAACTGCTATGAATAGGCCATCATATTGTATGATATTAAAAAATGTAGGGATGTCGCTGGTTGTGAGGAAGCGAAGATTGAAATTATGGAGTTTGTAAATTTTTTAAAGAATCCTCAACAGTACATAGACCTGGGTGCTAAGATTCCTAGAGGTGCAATGCTGACAGGTAAACATACTTTATCTAGTGATTAATTGCATATTCTATTATGGTACTAATCATGGGAACGCGGGAACGATTACAGGTCCACCTGGTACCGGTAAAACGTTACTGGCCAAGGCCACAGCTGGAGAAGCGAATGTGCCTTTCATCACAGTGTCAGGTTCCGAATTTCTAGAAATGTTTGTCGGTGTTGGTCCGTCAAGAGTTCGAGACATGTTCGCAATGGCTAGAAAGCATGCTCCATGTATATTGTTTATTGACGAAATCGATGCTGTTGGTAGGAAAAGAGGGGGTCGAAATTTTGGTGGCCACTCTGAACAGGAGAACACGTTGAATCAACTTCTAGTTGAAATGGACGGTACATAATAATAATAAAAACAATAATAATAATAGTAATAATAATAATAGTAACTGAACGCACTTGATCAATATTGTATTCATCAGACTGTTGGTAAAATTTATTATTCACCAGGATTCAACACAACGACCAACGTAGTCGTATTGGCAGCTACCAACAGAGTAGACATTCTAGACAAGGCGTTACTACGACCTGGAAGATTCGACAGACAAATTTTTGTACCTGCTCCGGACATTAAAGGACGAGCCTCCATTTTTAAAGTACATTTAGCACCTCTGAAAACTACCACAGATAAAGACCAATTGGCTAGGAAGATGGCTTCTTTGACGCCTGGCTTCACAGGTATATAAATTTCATTAGAAAGAGGACAGTGTTAAGTCTTATAGGGTATTTTTAAAAGATCTTGTAGCTCAAAAATTGTGGAGTACAGTATGCCAGTCGAACGCCAAAAATGACTTGAACGTTCCTATAATACTTAGAACAGTATCCTTTACTAAAAGGAATATTGAAAGATTGCTCTTGTACCATCGGAGAATTATACATAGGTCTTTCTAGGAGCTGATATTGCTAATGTGTGCAATGAAGCGGCTTTAATAGCAGCGAGAGACATGAACGATAATATTCAACTAAACCATTTTGAACAGGCAATTGAGAGAGTTGTCGCCGGTATGGAGAAGAAGACAAATGTTTTACAACCCGACGAGAAAAAGACAGTTGCGTATCACGAAGCCGGCCATGCGGTAGCAGGCTGGTTTCTTAGGCACGCGGATCCTCTTTTGAAAGTACGTCTCCTCTGTTTAATACTTGCTCGACAGTAGGCAAGATTTCTTATAGCCAAGAGCAAGGAATTCAAATAATTATTTTTCACGCGAACGTAACAGGTCTCCATAATCCCCCGTGGAAAAGGTTTAGGCTATGCTCAGTATTTACCGCGTGAACAGTATCTTTACACCAAAGAACAATTGTTCGATAGGATGTGCATGACGCTCGGTGGACGTGTGTCGGAAGAGATATTCTTTGGTCGTATAACAACGGGAGCGAAAGACGATTTACAGAAGGTAATACGTACTCCATTGTGTTTCCAAATGATTTTACAAACCGATCAATTTCTACGGTATGACATTTTCAACAGATCACACAGAACGCGTACGCTCAAATAGTCCAGTATGGTATGAACGAAAAGGTGGGCAATGTTAGTTTCGATATGCCGCAGTATGGCGATACGGTGATCGACAAACCGTATTCCGAACACACCGCGCAATTAATCGACAATGAAGTACGCATATTAATCGAGCAAGCTCATAAGCGAACGCACGAACTGCTCACGCAACACAAGGACAATGTGGCCAAGGTATAGCTTATAATTGATCTATTTACCTTTCAAGCATGGTTTCCAAAGGGTCATGGTCCGCCGCCGGATCGGGCTTTAGTTTTTGAAATTCGTTCGAATTAATCGCGTACAATGACAGTATTCCGTTTGGATTAGGTGGCTGAAAGGTTGTTGAAGCAGGAGATCCTAAGTAGGGATGACATGATAGAATTGCTGGGGGCAAGACCGTTCCCAGAGAAGTCGACCTACGAGCAATTTGTGGAAGGCACGGGATCCTTCGAAGAGGATACTAGCCTGCCAAAAGGATTGAAGGAGTGGAACAAATCGTTAGATGACGACACGACTAAAAAGGACGACACGAAGCCGCCGTCTCCGGAGGCTCCAACGTCCAGTAATCCGAAGGATCAGCCGGAACCACGAGTATAATTATATTAGTTTAGATGATAGTCTGCTAAGTACATTGTCTTATAGTTTGAAATATATAGCGGTATTTAAGTAACAACACAGAAAAAATGCGTTGGTTTCCGTCGATTGCGTCGTTTGTAATTTTCGTGCTCGTATAAGTCGGTGGCTACCACGTTTTTAGCCCTATAAAAAAAACAAGTTTTATCACCGCGGTTCTTTTGTAATGTACATTATATCTTCTTCGGCTAGCATGAACTTTTGCTAAATAAATTGTAATGGAATGACACAAAGTATTCATGGAAATTCTTCTTGAAAATAAATTCGTCATGCCGATATATTTAGGCACGTCGATTTTAGTTGTACCTTCTTTAATTTATACTAGAAAAAGCTAGATACCTTATAGAGACGTGTAGGATGTCTTGGGGATGAAAGAAATGATAAGCCACGATTTATATTTTTTGCAACGTATAATTAATAAAGTTTACAAATGTAGTGCAATTAAACTGTTCCATTCTTAAATAAGTACATTGATAATTTGTTTACGTTACTGCTTCTAATTGTTGGGTTTCGCTTTGGCGGAATTCCTGGTGCACTCCAATGAAAATATATCACTTGTGAGTGTATGCGATTTTTGTATGTGCACGCGTACGCGCGCTCGCGCGAGTGTATGTGTACGTGTGTCTGTGTTTTTGTATTATATGTATAACATTCTTCGAAGGAAAGAAGGTGAAACAAAGGAACAGGAGAAAGAAAAAACGAAAACAACTTTAGTTGTGTTCCTTGTATACGAAGGTTTGTCTATACATACAATATATGTATACGTATATACATACAGGATATGTATACATATATGTATACATATCTCGATACGCATACCTCTTTTGTTTGCATAATAAGGTTGAAAAAGATTTAATGCGACGAAGGTCCTGCGTCGATTAGGTAGATGGTATTAGGAACAAATTTTCGCCCCGGGTGGCTAAACACGTGTTCGAAAATAATTTATTTACAGTCTTCCCATTTGTTTTCAAACTAAATTACCTCTTACCTCATATACTGTATGCAACATTTAACAACTTCGATATGTACAAAATGGTACATTGATTTTCCTGACCATTATTTCGTAGATTATCGAAATAACGAAACTATCATCGGCTGGAAAATAAATTACGGACCAATAACTTCCGGGAAGAAAATGTTTAACACGTTGAACACCTGAATTTTGTTTCATTCGTATTTTCAGTGTTTGTTCAATCACCGGTAACCGGCGTAGTGTGTGCAACGTATTAAAAAATTCTGTTCACTGAAGAACTAGATGCGTCCACGAATATGGAAATGTAGAACCTTCGTCCACGCTTTGTCTCTCTCTCTCTCTCTCTTTCTCTCTCTCTGTGTTTTCTATCATGCACTTGCATTCTCTTTCTCTCTTTCTCCCTCTCATTACATCTCGCTCTCTCCTGCGCGCATTATTCAGAGTAAGTCGGAACATTGAAAAACGATTTCAACAAGATAAGCATCGAGCTCGTTCAGACGCGAGTTTGAAACAGATCCGAGCAACAGATGTGCATACATCTCGACACATCCACTATCAGTCTTGGGATTTCCATTGAAAACTTCTTTTTAGAATCCGAAACGCCCTTGGGAATTCTTGGTCTGATCGTTCATGTTTATGGTCCGATCGAGAAGTTCGCTTTTCTTTTATATGCGCCTGTATCGCCCTGCTCGAAAAAGAAAAATAATACAAATTCGACGCAATTCTTTTGTTTACGGCAGTGAATTATTTAGCAATCGTCAGGTTGCGAGAGTGTGCGCATTTTTAAATTTGGTATCGCTAAAAAATATTTGCGTAAAAGTCTACTCAGAATCCGTCAACGGTTCGACAAAGATGTAGGGTACAACGATCTTTCGTCGAAGGCCGTTTTCATTAGTTTTCTAACAACCCGGAACGAAACGAGTTACATATATCGAGTTATTTGCAAACTTTGCGTCATATCATTAAACTTTTTCGGAGTCAATTAATTCGGAGACCGGATAAAGTTTGCGTCAAAGGTTCCCAAAATCTTCACACAATATTTCGTTGGTTGCGTTATAAATGGATAAATCGCAACCTAGCGATTACATTGATTTACTCATTTTTGTCGCTATTCCAATTCGTACGCGACAATACAGCGTATGGTTTTGCTAAGTACATATTAGGTTTGCGTTCGAGAAACTACGTACATTTCGTATGACAAATATTCGATCGAAACATTCAAGAATTTTTTCTTCGTTTAAACTTGAAATGCACGCGTTGCGCGAGGATAAAGGGAAATTCTCGATCGATCCGTCGATTAAAGGGAAACTTTGATCGGAACGGTCGTCCACACGCGCGACGAAACTAAAATATTATCGGTTCGCGTCGCTGTTTGGTTCAGGACAAGGATGGACTTGTTGTAAACAAACAACAACGAATTTATTTACGACGCGTCGCGTGCTCTCTCATTGGTCCATTTCGCTACGAGCAGGAGCCGTTTGCGTTACTTGTCTGTTGCGCTCGCTCGCTCGCTATTTCTTACTTGTGTGTACGGAAGTGTGCTTGTCTGAGTTTGAGCATGAAACTACCAGCACTGAAGTATGCTAGCATTATAATACTGAGTTTGTTCGATTAGATTTTTTCTTCTAATGAATTGAACTTGAAGAGAATTAATAAAAAACTGTAAAGGACAGGAGGACGTTCTCGTTTTTCGAGTAACCACGATTTCACGTCACTTACAAAAGGTTCATCCTCATTTTGAACAATCTAACGAACGCTAATCTATTGTTTTCTTTCTATTCTGATTGGTCGGAGGATCATTTTCTATTTCAATGGATGATTTTATAAAAAGTATAAGTTTACTTTCGACGCAACAAATTATTGATCCCAAGACAGCGTTTTTAGTTTTCTTTTTTCCTTTCTTCACTTTCTCTCTCTCTTTCTCTCGCTCTCTCTCTCTCGCTCTCGCTCTCGCTCTCTCTCTCTCTCTCTCTCTCTCTCTCTCCCTTTCTCTCACTTTCTTTTTTTGTTCTTTTTGGTTTTTCTCCTCCGAAGTGGCTCGTCGTCCCAGCATTTCTACAAAACTATACGATTTATCGAGTAAATATTTATACGTTCCGAAAACGTTTTACCATTAAACTTAGTTCGCTAACTCACTAATCAAATGTATCATACAATCACTAAATTATTGCTTTGTCGTACCTTGTATCACACTAATCTAAACCCTATTCTTGTTTTTTTTTTCATTTTGTTTGTTACCTCGCGTTCTATCCGTGTTTTTCTCGGTTCCCATTCGTATTCTCTCGTATCCATTTTTCGCCCCTTTACCGAGAGTCAGATTTTACACGACGATCATGGTTGATTCGTTCGCAGGCGTGCGATAAAGACAATGGAAACCGAAATCGTGCGAATTCGTTACCGATTACGCCAGCGCACATGCGCTGTCTCTGTTATTTTCATTTCTAACACAACGATAACGATTCATTAATTATACGCATCGTTTTCGTCTCGCATGTACACTTGCGTAGCTGTCGACGCTTCTGCCGGTAAGATGCGACGATAATTTTGACCCTAGGTAATATCGCGTTCGATAATTTTAGTTGAATTTGTCGAATTCCAATGGAGATTTTCGCAAACGAACGTTGCCGACTATAATCGTTTCGTCGCTCGCAACTTCGACGATGTCGGTTTCCGCTGCCTGATTCGTGTATTTCTTTAGCCATTTCTCGATCTTTGGTTGGCTTGTTCGCTCGATCGTGTTGTGTAATACTCGTGTATCTGTATGTGCATGTGAAACGACTCTTAATGGGCGGTAATTAGCGATGGGATCGACGGTACATTGAATCATTCGCGAATACGGCGGAGAGAAGAAAACCCGTACCAACGAGTTTGCTACAATAGAAACATATCGCGATCCTTTGCTTTGCAAAACTAAACCCATCTATTCTGCTCTTTCGAATTAGAATACTCATCTTCTGCTTCCCAAACGAAGCGAATGTTATCGGAAGAATCAAAATAATCCGTGCTTTATTGCTACTTACAGAAAATTATTGAATCAACCGGCGTTCAATATTTTTGTTAGCTTCGGTGTTCGATAAATTGGCAACTACCAGCACTCGACGCTAAAACTAATATCTTGCGAGGTTACAGCCCCGGTCTCTGCACCCTGCGCTGCGACTAGCAAAAATAACAATAAAGCTTTCTCTTTTCGTGTCCACTGTTATCGAGTTTTATCGAATCGACCGACATCATCCGGCTCGATCCCATCGCTAGGCGGTAATGTAAGTTAAGCGCAGGTTCCATATTTATTGACTCTGCATGTGACTTGAGCGGAATCCAAATTATCGTACGGCATCGTGCCGTGCCGTGCCTTGCCTTGCCTTGCCTTGCCTTGCCTGCCTTGCCTTGCCGTGGACCGCGCTCTAATTAATTTCGTAATTGAATTCATTAATGGATAACCTATTTCTTATGCGGCGCCTACGAGTTATCCGCTTAATTAGCCAACGGATAATTCATATTTTACGCCCCCTTTCGCCATCGCGAAATCATTCCGCCGCGCCACGGTGTACACGTATTTAGACAGCCTCGAGCGATTCGCGTGCTCGATCGACGATCATTGCAAAAATTATGGTGCCCCGTTTGGATCGTCTGCCGTTTCTCGCTCGGGCGTACTTGCCAGATTGTTCTCGAAATTACGAGTCCTTCTTCTCAGAGTGAAATCGCAATTTCATCCAGCGTTTCAAAGGCATCGTCGAACGTCCAACGTCCAACGTCCAACATTCGACTACTCGATTCTTTGCGATTAATTTGAACCGTGCGTTCCATGGCTGGGAGCGACGGGACAGACGATCGATAGATCTAGACAAGGTGATTGTAAAATTGCTGAAAAAATTCAACAACAACTTTTTTTAGAAGAGCTAAACGTTGCTGCCTGTAAAAACTGGTACATGTACCGTTAATCGGCACGCTTCTTCGTCTCCGTTACTTAACATTTCGTCCAAGATATTTCAAAAGATATCCGACTTTGATGCCAAGCGTAGTATTCGATTCGCGTATTTGTATATCGTGTGGTTTCGCTCGCTTCGATTTAGCTCGATCGAGGTCGACGATCCTCGAAGCTGTCCGAACGTCACGGTTCAGCAAAATCTGTAAAAAGTTGGCTCTAAAATTGCTAGACCGCTAGACGAACGTCTCGATTATCGATTATACGTAGTAGAAAAGGAGTCGAGTTCGAACTCGAACGGATACAGGACATATATCCTGACGACGATCTGGGGACCGATTAGATGCGGTCGCGCGGCCGGCTAGGCGTCTGTGCGGACACTCGACTAACATACACGTACATATCCATATACAATATCTCGGGGTGTCTGTCTAATAAATAAACTAATTACATTTACGTGGACAATCTCTGTCTCGTTGTTCGTTGTTCTTTTTACCGTGTTCTCAAAACTGTACAGCAGCAAGCTCGTCACCCCGTTCCACTCGTTAACGCTTGCACCCTTTCTTTCGTTTCTAGCGTTTTCCATGTTTCCCACGTCTCCCACGTCTCCCGTTCCTCCCCTCTTCGGCTCCATGCCTCTTTATTGACAATACGTTTCGTATCACCGCGTAAGCGACAATTAATCGTTACGTTAAACTTACCGCTGCTTCGGCGTAGTAACGTTTAAGTACTTTGGTCCTCTGTAGAGTCTTTTCATTTTTGCTTTAATACTTAATTATGCGACCGGTCGAAATGGCGGGCGCCGCGGCGGTCCCTTACGGCGGCGGTCCCTTACGGCGGCGGTCCCTTACGGCGGCGGCCACGGGCGAGCTACTCGCGTGCCGCGGTACTGCCTCGAACAACAATCGTTTCGACTTTGAAATTATTTTCGAGACACGTCTCGTGTCGTGTCGCGTCCATCGGTCGAGGATTACACACGGTGGCTGCGAGTCGACCGATTCACCGATTCACCGATTCACCGATTTATTGATCGACTTGTTGCGAGAGGCAGTAGAGCGGTTCTCGTCACGCGCTCTTTCGGTGTGCGAGCTCGCGGCTCGCGGCTCCTGTTACGCTTATTCTTTAATTAACTGTACAGCTAGGAGGTGTCTCTCCGTCGGCGTTGAGTATAATCGAGCTCGTGCATCGGGGAGAGGATGATTTCATCTAATAGAAAAATTTCGTTCGAGCGCGGATTCGCGACGGTAACGACGAGTACGACGAGAATCCGAGCGGTCACTGCTTGAGAGATACAACGACGGTGCCGTTGTATCGGTAACCGTGGGCACCGGTCAACGATAACGGCAAACGGCAAACGGCAAACGGTAGGTAAAGATAAAGACGAGGATAACGGTAACGTAATTGCGATTAGAAACTCGCTTCCCGCTCGCGAAGCTCTCGCCTTGTGGACGAATCAAGTTGCGCCGATGGACGATCGACCGACCAGCGAAATTCGTTCCGCCTTTCCGGCGAGCTTCCTTCGGTTTTACAGGGTGTTTGCGTTTCGTCTATGCGAGCTCGTTAAGCCGCTGCCTCGCGAGCGACAGTCTCGAGTTCGCGAAGAAACTCGATTGGACAATTCGAAACTTCAAATATCGAGTCTCCGTCGAATGCCGTCCCTCAAATTTTCATTTCCTACGTTTTGAAATTCAATGTGAAAAGTTGGAATGAGCTCGGCCGATCGTCGTACTCGAGATATTTCCGTACGAATCCGAAGAGAAATGGTCTTTCCTATAGCCGGCAGCAGCAGCAGCTTTTCTCGGACCGAGAAACGTTCGAGGCACGATCTGGAGCTGGGGCCTGCCACTGGATCGTTTCTTTAGTGGCTATCTAAAAAATAGTGTGGGCCCGTTCGCTACCGCCTAGCTCGTTATTACTGTTATTATTATTATTATTAATATTATTATTATTAGCATTAGTATTAGCATTAGTATTATGCACTTTTTCCTCTCCCCTTTTTCTCCCGTCCCGTTCACTTCTGGCTTCATCGAGTACAATACGGCGAATCTACGTACATGGTGTAGGTCTAGGTCTAGGTCTAGGTCTAGGTCTAGGTAGGTTCCGGATTACGGGTACTCGGTTCTGCGGCTCGCGTTCCTGCGCGCGCTCGCTCGCTCGCTCGCTCGCTCGGCGAATTCGTTTCGCGCAGCTTCTTTCGTCCGTTTTCGAAATTCTGCTCCATAAATATTAGAACGTTCGCGGCGATACAAAGGGCGCGCGAGTCGAGCCGAATAACTCTCAGTACCCTAGAGACAATCTCCTGCGCCGAGTACATTGAACGAGACGATCGAACATTTTCTAAACATTTTCTAGATTATATAGAATGACGTAGATTGTAATTTGTAGATCCCAGATCGTAGACGACGACTCTCGCCGCATGAACCGAATCGATGGTTCTACTATTTATGGACGCTTGGAGAGCGAACCTCGCGGTTAGGCGGCTGGAATCTGTTTCGAAGATGGCGGAGGAGCGCGCGTATCGAGTCAGCGCGTGTCCGAGCAACGAATCGATCCGATTTCATTTTCTACGATCCCTACGAGGCTCATCGGACGATTGTTTAAACGTTTTCGGTCTAGCACGCGGTTGCACCGTTTCTCTCTTTCCTTCTTTCTTTCTTTCTCTCTCTCTCTTCTCCTCCGGAAGACTCGCGCGGCGGATCCTCGAGGGCCGAGCGAGCGGATCAAAATGGCGTCGCCGACAATACCGGGCCCCGAGTCGAGTCGCTTTCGAAATTATCTTCCGTTAGTTTTCTTGTACTATTTAGTTGCTTTAATTATCTAATAGAATATTCCGTTTTCGATCGTTTGCTACTATACACCGGTTAAAAATCGGATCGTTGGCCGTTCAGTTGTCTGTCCGCTGTTTTCCGAATATTATTGACTACCGTTACGAGAGGTTAACTCTATTTAATTAATAGATTCGATTGACTGTCGAGTATCGTAATATACTTATGAAGACGAGACTGGTATCTGCGAATACTATCGAGCCTGCTAAAATTTGCGAACTGGTTTTAGTGGGCGCTCTCTCGCTGGCGTAACAAACGATGGGCGATCTTGCAATCCGCGATCCGCGATCCGCGAAAATCGAGCACGAATCTAATCGAATCTCACAGCGGAACATTGTGGTCTCCCCCCCCCCCCTCTCTCTCTCTCTCTCTTCCTCGTTCCTTTCTTCTTCTTCTTCTTCTCGGTCAGAATCAGACTCGCTTAACTTAAATTCAGACGAACGGAGAACGATTTACCGCTATGAATCCTACTTACAATCACAAATCATCTTATTGCTCGAATTTTTCTTCTCTCCTCTCGAATTCGTTCGGTGAAAAACATAGAAAAATAATGGAATATATTTACAAGTCAACAGTCTCTTTTTAATCTAGGTTTCCGAAGCGAACGCGGGGGCGTTAGGCAAGTCTACTTCTGACGTTGCGATGCGACCAGCCTGCCGGTGGCACCCGTCGATCAAAAACCGTGCACGCGTTCTCGTTACAGGCTCGAATCCTCGGAAATTGTTCCGCAATTTCCCCGATTTCTGCTCGCCCGCGGCGTCTCTTTCCTCTCGATACCGTGCTGCTGAACAACCACTTCCGTACTTTTGCATCGACAAGGTCGAGTCGTTGCGAGCACGCGACGAGAACCGCGTCGTTGGTGCAAAAGTATTTTCGCAAAGTTCTCACGCTGTTCTTGGAACACCGCGTGGACCGTGGAAGCGGCGGTATACAAACCGCGCGATCGATGCGGTTTTTCGAAACGCGCATCGCTGCTAGCGGGTCAACCCTCGCACCGCGCCCATCTAATTCCTAAGATTACGCGAAGCGAAACAACTTATCGACTCTCGTCCATCCTTCCTTTCGATTTCACACATTTTTCGCGAGCGCTCGCAACAGTCTGTCATCCACGCGAATAATTCTCTGTTCGTCAAAGCGTTGGTACATATTCGAGGCGTCGAACGATCATACAAAATCGATCGAATAGATTTTCATTGGCCGATTCGTCTATAAAATTACACGGACAGGGTTGCCGCATCCTGAGAATTTCCTCGAGGGTAAAGCTATTCGTGCAGTATTCTCCACATTTTCCTCAATATGTATATCGTTTGGCCGTGACGCTCGATTCGATACCGATGCACGAAGCGATCGAAGGTCGAAATACTGGAAACGAGGGCTGGACGAGGGTCGTATCCGAGGTCGTACAAAAAGAAGGACTATAAAAATTGATCCGAAAGAGCGAAACGTGCCGCGAGGGTTGAGAAAACGCGCGCAGACGGTGAAACGTTCGATCGGCGATCGACGCGACGATCGACGAAGCGAAAGGACACAGACGGTCCCGTACAACCGAGGATCGCTCGAGACTTAAAGCTAAACGCCAGGGTGCCAAGACTCGGTACGATCAAGCATATCGCCCCTATCGTATAATCGTCGCCGTGAAAACTTCTCGTACCAAAATATCTCTGCGTGTCGTGTATACAAAAGCGCGTCCCGCCTCCCCCGTTAATCGTTCCGTCTCCTATTCTTTTCGCCCGCTTTACGAGAAATCAAAAGGGGATCGCGCGCAAAAGAAACTCGGCTTCCATCCGGTGTCTACGCATCTACGCGTGCTCGGTGCTCTACGGTCTATTCCGTACGCCTTACACTCTACGCACTACGCTCTACGCTCTACGCTCTACGTCCTACGCCCCGCGTTAAACGCGGGCGGGGGGGGGGGGGGGGGGGGGGAGTGGGGGCAAACCCAGAGAACCCAGAGAACCCAGTGATAAGAAGATGCAAAATTTGTAGCGCGCGGAGTCGATTTCTCTCCAAATATTTTCCGGCATTCCCTTCGTAGCTGACGCTCGACGTCAGAAATCGACGTCGTCGTTTTTCCGACGACTCGGCTATAAATTAATATCACATTGGCAAACTCGCCGCTCTCTCCATCGACGACAAACCGGATTCGTTCCGAAATCAGTGCGCAGAAGCTGCTTCAAGCAAATCAGTTTTAGCCGAACACTCTCCCAGAGTTATTTGAAATGCCGATTGGTCAAAACTGTAGAAAGTTTGACACTTCGTCTATAATATGCAATAAATTTACGGTGCTTGCAACAAAGAATCGATTCGTTGAAAATTCCGTTCTGCAGAGACGCGATCGCGTCGTCGAAGAGAGAGAGAGAGAGAGAGAGAGAGAGAGAGAGAGAGAGAGAGAGAGAGAGAGAGAGAGAAGAGAGAGAGAGAGAGAAAGAGAAAGAAAGAAAGAGGATACGTAACTCGTAAAACCTCCAATAGCATTTTTAAGCACCCTGTACCCCAAAACCATGTCTCCGCGGGCAAAACGAATCATTCGATTAACTCGATCACTAGGACTAGGACTAGGACTAGAAGAGCCAAAGAACAACCGAATCGTGTCCTCGTCTAAAACTAAGTAGATATAAACGCAAACATAATCCATACGCATATGTAATAGGTATACGTATATAATATATAGGCAATCTGTATTATCGTCTAAAAGAATAAATTAAACGAAACATCAACGACTAGACGCATCGAGATCGTAACCGTAATTATAATTGTAATCGTAATAGTAATCGTAATCGTAATCGAACGATGCCCGCTGCTGGGTTCTCCGAGTAGCTGTCGAATAAAAAATTGCCGATAAGTTTTGGGGCGCGCGGGCCGCAATTGGTCGAGATCGCGTTTCGCGCGTTTAACAACGGGGAAATTACAGGAGGATGTTCTATAATTCAGGGGAGCAGAACGACCGACCCTTTCGCCACCGAATGGTCATTCCAGCGTTCAACAGGTGGTCCAGTTTACGTGAAATGCGATGAAAAGCTTCGACGCGTGCTCGGCCTGGTCGCATTGTGCGCGGAGAACGCCGACGGAACATCGGGGAAAGAACGCTGCCGGCTGGCTCCGTCGTCGTCGCGTTGTCCAAGAAATTCGGAACCGTGGCCGGGTCTTTTTCAGCCGGAACCGCTGGAATCGTCGTCGTCGTCGTCGTCGCCGTCGTCGTCGGTTCCTCTTCGCTTCGTGGTCGCCAAGTGCTTTTCATCCGAGAAACTAGGATTTTGTCAGTTTGCTGTTGAAAATAATATTAACGGATCAAGAGATCGATAGAGAAGGACCGCTCTCCGGGGCTCTCCCTCTCTCCCTCTCCCTCTCTCTCTCTCTCCTCCCCTCTCTCTCTCCTAGCTTTGGCAAATTCGAGCAGCCGCGTTTGCTCGCTCGACGATAACTCTCTACTGTGCGGTCTCGTTGCTTTAGAGTTTCACCACGACGTCGTTAGATCTTTACGAATTAATGAAAAATTGCAAGAGTTGTAAATTTCAATTAAACGATTGAAGAATCGGTTCGATCGATTCGCGTTCGCGTTCCGGCCACGGTTGGCTTCTCTGCCGCGAATCAATGTCATCGACGAATCGACGATCCCTCGATAGCATAGCATAGCATAGCATAGCATAGCATAGCATAGCATAGCATAGCATCGCATCGCATCGCATCGCATCGCATCGCATCGCATCGCATCGCATCGCATCGACTCGACAGGGCGACCCGCGCGGCGCGCGGCGGTCTGCTTCCGCGGCCCGTGGCCGTGCCGCTAATTACGAGCGTCGTTCGTTCTCCTTCTCCGTTGAAGCGGCGCGGCTCGCTTTGCCCATCTATCGATTGCTCCGAGGGGGGTTCGGCGCGGGGCGCGGGTCGTCCGTCGGCGCGGGACCTTGGGGGGCGCCGGGGGGATAGAAAAGAATGCCGTTCGCAATCGAATCGGGAACGCTTGGCGTCGGCCAGCGACGAGTCGCCTCGGGCGCGATCGATTCGAAGGAGCTCGCGTTTGTCTCCGATCGTCGCGCCACGATATTCGATCCGATCGTTCGATACCGAAATCCACCCCTCCTGTCCGCGATCGCCGCTTGCTCGGAATCGGAATCCGATGCTTTCGCGGCTCTCTCTCTCTCTGTGTTCCGCGTTCGCAACGACGCGCGTCTCGCCCCGCACTCGAGAGACTATCGAAGCACCGAAATTTCAAAGTTCTAGCTCAAATGAAATATTTCACTCGAGGGTATTTGCGGGCAAAATCGAGTTGCTGCACCTTTCTCTGGCTCAGTCATCGGGGTCGAATATGTTTTACGCGGAAGACGTCGATGCGGTTCCGCGTACATCCGCGGCCTAGATTTAACCCTCGATCCGTTTCTTGCGGCAATCTCTCTTAATTTCTCTCGAAGCCGAGCAAGATCGAGGAAAAGAATTTCTCCGAAGTGCGCGCGGACCTAGAAGTTGGAATCCATGCGAGCCCATCGAAAATTAACGCTGTCGGAAAATAGAAGAGGAGAAGGAGGAAACCGATGGATGGCTCGCGTCTTGTCGCGTTGTCGTTGCTTTCATAGTCCCCCGAGCATTTTGCAACGCGTTGCTTTCGCGAACGCGAGCGATCGCGTCGCGAACGATCCCCGGAGTAGATTCGAGATTGATCGCTTACCAAGAATGCGTTTGCTGGCTCAGAAAGGCCGAAATTTTGCTCGGTGCGGTATCCTCGTCGATGACCCTGTCGAGAGCTCTTCGACCCCTCGGGACAGTTTGCGGAAATCGCCATCGTTGTTGCAAGCTTTTTCGGAGGGAGCGGCGGAGCGGGACGAAAGGGTGGGGTGGTGGCGCGGGTGGGGGAGCGAGGAAGGGTGCGAGGGTTCGGGAACGAGACGGAAGCAGAGAAAGTTCCCATCGAAGCGGTTCCACGGGAGCCCGCGTCAGCCCCGAATCGAGCCATCGTCCTCGCCACGGTTCGCGTCGGTCCGAAAACGTTCGCTTTCCTTCCACTGGCTGGTAGACGGCCCCCCACGCGAAATCGTTCACCCAGCAGTTAGCCGTTACCTCGCCTCCGCTGCTTTCGGATCCGACGAGCTGGTGTCTCCGACTCGTCCGGTCGCTGGCTAAACAGAATTTTCCGTACAGATTATCGTTCCAGGCCGAGCTCCGAATTCTCGGGAAACTAGGAGGAAATCGCGGGCGGCCGCGCGCGCGAGATTCGCACGCATCCAGCGATACGGAAGAACGGTTTCACGGGGAGAAAGAGAGAGAGAGAGAGAGTTGGATCGATCGCCTCTCGAATCGACGAGTTTGTTTGGTCCTACGGCAGGAGACGCGGTATCCGAAAGTTGTCTCCTCTCGGCGCGTCTCGCAAGATGGGAGAGATGGGAGAGATGGGGGAGATGGGAGAGATTGGAGAGAGGAGAGCGGGGGTGCACCGGGCGGCCGAGTCTCGATCGCGAAAAATTGTGTAGCCGTAGGGGGTCGGATGCGAGGGATGGATCGACCGTCCTCTGGCAGCTCGATCGATTTACCTGTCGGTCGGTCGGTCGGTCAGCGACCGAGTCGTTGACCCGCAGCCCACGGCACCCCGGCTTAAACGGACGCGTCGACGTCGTTGCTGCTGTCGTCGTTCTCCCTCTGACAGGCGGACTCCAGGTGCTTGTTCAGGTAGGACTTGAGCGCGAACGACTTGTGACACTTGTGGCACTCGTAGTTCTTGTCCGCGGAGTGGGTCTGCATGTGGGCCCGCAGATTCGACCTGTCCGCGAACGCCTTGCCGCAGTGCGCGCACCCGTACGGCTTCTCGCCCGTGTGACTTCGCAGGTGGCCTTGCAGCAGCCACGGCCTAGAGAACATCTTCCCGCAGACCCCGCAGCTGTGCGTCAGCTTGTGCGTCAGCACGTGCATCGCGAGGGCGGGCATGCTGACATACGCCTTGCCGCAGTGGATGCACTTTTTCGCCGATTGGGAATCGATGCTGCGATGCGTCTGCTTGTGCCGCGACAGATTCGACGAGGTCGCATACTGCTTGCCTGAGAACCAAAACGATCATTTATTCGTTACGCTTCCTCTATTCTCTATTTCGCGTTCTTTCTTTCTCTCAGCTCGTGGTATCTAAGCTATGCGCGACACGACAAAAGGCGTTGTTCACGTTGAAAGCCTGAAAAACGGATGAAACGAGTTTGTCGTTTATCTAACCGAGACTCGAGCCACGAGACGGGTCGCGCGCGATTCTCGTCCGAGCAAATTCGAACATCTGTTGGGGCCGGGACAAGTGTCGAAGCTCGTACCGCACTCGCAGCAGACGTATCGTCCGATCTTGGAGGTTTCGGGCGCCTCGACCGGCTCGGCCTCCGGCGTCTTCTGGCTGTTGGCGGTCTTCTTGTTCTTGGACCTGCCGTCGGCGACCAGCAGCGTGTCGTACGTGTAGCTCGCCGGTTTCGCCTCGGCCTGCTCGATCACAGTCTGCACCTCCTTGTCCTTTTGGCTGGGCTGCGAGTTTGGGTTGTTGTTTTCGATGTCGCTGCTGCACTCGGACGTGGGCGGCGTCAACGGTGGCGTCGATTCTATCGCCGGATGATGTTGCTGCTGCTGCTGCTGCTGCTGCTGCTGCTGCTGCTGGTGTGGTTGCTGCTGCTGTTGCTGTTGCTGCTGCTGCTGCGGAGGCGGCTGCAGGGGTTGCTGGGCGACGATGGGGGTACAGGGAATGGACGGGGCGCTGTACGTCAAGAGAATCTCTTGGACCGGGGAGAGGGGGATAAAGACGCTGCCAGTCTGCTGGACTATCGTCGCGCTGGGCTCGTAAATGATGCTGGCCGTGGATGGCTGCTGCGGCTGGTGGTGGTGGTGGTGGGTGTAGACGGCCGAGTTGGCGAGGTCGATCGTGTTCACCTGGTAGATGGGCTGGTCCGGTTGGTAGACCGTCATCTCTTGGATGTCGGTCGCCGGGCTCTCGATCACGCTCTGCGGCCCGATGGCGACGCTGGGCGGCGGCAAGGGCGGCAGAGACCTCGATAGCTCCAGCAGGTCGTGGGCGGCCTCCGTCTCCGCGGGGGACCGGTCCTTGAACATCGGGGACACGTTGATCGCGTCGCAGCCGGGCCCCATCCGCGCGTCGGCCAAGCCCAGAGGCCGGCCGACGTCCTCCAGGTGGTACGGCGTGGCGGTGCTCGAGGGCGGGGACGGCTCACCGGGCGGCGGCCGGTGCCCGGCGCTCGACGAGCATTGCCGGTCCGCCA
Source organism: Augochlora pura (assembly GCF_028453695.1). Lineage (NCBI taxonomy): Eukaryota > Metazoa > Arthropoda > Insecta > Hymenoptera > Halictidae > Augochlora > Augochlora pura. The sequence goes on along the minus strand of NC_135778.1, from coordinate 235,650 downwards.
GCTGCGCCGGTCCCCGAGCCGACCCCATCGCGGGCAGGCCCATCGCGAAGGGAGCCGAGCTCGCGTCGCCGGTCCCCGCCGCCGCCGCCGCCGCCGCCGCCACCGGCGACGACGACTCCTTCGCCGCGGGCCGCGTCGCGCTGCTCCAAGAGACCTCCGTCGCCGCTTCCGTCCGCGCGGACATTGGAATCTGCTGCGCGACGTTCGTCGGGGATGGCATTCTCTCGACTTCGTTGCGGTCGCCTCGGTCGCTCGTTCTGTTCTGGCACGCATCCTGCTCGGGAGTCTTTGTTCCCGTTGGGATCGGCTCCTGCGACTGCGGGCTCAGGTATTCTGTAAGGAAAAGTGGAACGAGTGAGTATGCGACTGGCGATTCCGATAGGTGATTGGCACTCGAGGAGACGACGGGCACGAGCGATCAAGGATTAAAGGAGAAACGTCTCTGGTATTTGGAGGAGAAGCGGTCCGCCGGAACCAAGGGCGCGTGCAATTAAAATCCGTAGGACACGCGCAACGATAAAAGCGCGTCGAAACGTTCAGCCGAGAGAGAGAGAGAGAGAGAGAGAGAGAGTAATCGATTGCAAGCGACCGCTCTTGGTAATTTCGAGAAAACCGGCGCGCGGCGTGCGGCGAGAGAGAAGCCGGAGCACTATTAACTTCCACTTCCCCTTCGAAAGAAGGAGCGGTATCGATCTTCCCAGTTCACTTTATGCGTAGCAATTAAACTTTCCGCGGAGCAGTCTCCGAAGGAAACCGAGAACCCACGTGAAATTTAATAAACTCGCTCCCAGAGCCCGGGCTACGGGATAGATGGAAGCGGAAGCAGATCGGAATTTCGTTTGTAATAGAAAAAGTTTGCAGCGCGCCTTTTTTTCGTTCGATCGCGATCGGTAGCGCGGCAACGCGAGAAAGAAATCGGAGCTGGGGACTGGGGGAGAGAGAGAGAGAGAGAGAGACGAGGTTTCCCTCTTCGAAGGATCCGTGGCGATTTTGAGCCGGGCCGATTGCAACGGCGAACGCTTCTCGTCGGGAACCGAGCGATCCGTTGCGTTTCGCGGACTAATCGCGGTGGAACTCGATGGTCGCGATGCGCGTGGATCTAGAAGCGACCCAGGTTGACGCGACGCGTAAACTTCTAACGAGGCACTCTCGATTTTGCGACTTTGCTTCTTAATCGAGATTCAACGAGACCGAGCCTCGTCGTCGGCGTGTGCCAGCACGGAAGATCGTCGAAGCTCGTTGAAGCAGCGATGGCGCGGTGGCGCGGTGGCGAGGCGGCGAAGGGGAGGTTGGTTCGCGGCTGCTCGGGGACGGGATTATGACGGCAAGTATGTTGGAAACGGGGTCAAAGGGGACGAGTGGACGGCTAAGGAAAGTGTAGGAGAGCGAGCGGATATAAAATTTCACGATAACTCGGTTATGAAAGTGCGCGTTTCGTTTCAACGCTTTTCGCCTTTCGCCTTTCGCCGCCCAACGAACGGACCGCGAGCTTCCACGACTTCTCGAATCGTTCTCTCAACGATTCCCTTTCTTGTTTTTCTCCGCGTTTCCCCCCTACTATGGTATACGTCGACGCAAGCCAGCAATCTCTCCGCTGGGGAAACTCTCCCCGATTAGCGCGAACCGGTTATCAATGACTCCGCGATTCCCTCGTTACCGTCTCCTCTTCGGTCGACTTTTTGCCCGCTTTCTGCCACGATTCGCTCGAGCAGCTCGCCGCGCATTTTCCACCCTGGAATCGTTTAACCGGAGAAGCAGAAATCCGCCCTCCCCCTCTCGCCCGCTACCGCTACGTTCCACCGTGGAACCTCGGATTGGAACCTAAAATTTCGAATCGGTTTCCAAGCGTCGGAATTTTTGCCCGCGGGTCGGCTCGTCGCGTCGTCTCCATTTTGTCGAGTCTCCAGTTGGCGCGAGAAAGTTCCTCGGTTTCCTTTTGCTTTTCAAACTTTGTCTACAACCCAGAATAAAAATGTTCGAAGTCTTGCCATTTTCACAATTAAACCGACCGCTTGTTGGACTTTACAGATTTCCAGCCCTTTAAAAGGAAGGATTGCTCGCGCAATCGTTGCGCGACCGTTTAATTATCGCTCTTAACGCGACCAGGAACTCGGTGCTTCCGGTCGCTGCGAAATTCAAAGTCTGGCTACAGTTTCGTGTGCGATCGTGTCCCGGTTTCGGCGCGGGCCGGGGCGACGCGGGGCGACGCGGGGCGACGCGGGGCGACGCGGCGCCGCGCGACCATAGAAGCGTGCCCCGGCATTGTAACGAGTCTTAAGTGCGGTCGTTGCGGCTCCATTAATGTCTCCGGGCAAGTTTCGCGCGACACTTTCCCATTCACTCGATTATGAACACGAACCGTAAACCGAGCCGAACAAAACGAGGACGTCGCGCCGGAGCGAGATGCCGGCCGTCGACGCCATCCGACGACAATCGGAACAATCGATGCAGTTTTCGTTAGAAGGCGCGACTCGTTGTCGCGAATTATGCAACAGCGTCGCGTGGAATCGCGGCTCGCGATCGTTTCCGCGTCTTCCGGAGCAGGAGCAGCAGCAGCAGCAGCAGCAGCAGCAGCAGGGGCCAACGCTCCCGGACCCAACCGCCGTAGCTCGCGTTTCGCGACCCGCGTGTTTTTGGCACGAACCTGGACCCCTTGTTGCGATCGAAAAATTCGATTCAAGGCAGCGGTGCTCGGGATTCTCGAAACGTTGCCGGGGCACCGTTCCCAGATCGCCTCGCGCATTCATCTTGGACTCGATCGGCCGCGAGGGTAGACAAAAGTGGGCAATGACCGCGATAAACGACGATCTCGAGCGGAGCCTCGAGGGCGAATTCGAACGTTCGCGGTGAACTTTGTGCTCGTTGCGCGCCTAAGATGTCGCGGCGACATCGATTACACGGTATCCGGAAGAAAACAGAAGCAACGCCGACGCCCGGAGCTACGTGAAAATCGACGACGTTCTCGACCGCGTGGCGACGCCGCGAGAAGTCGTCCGCGGTGCGGTTCGACGCGTGCAGCTCGAGGAAGGCAGTTTCCGGGCGTTTAAGGAACGCGGGACCCGAGTTGGTACGCGGACGTTCGTCTCGGCCGCGGCGAGCTGGACGAAAGCCGCGACGGAAGCCGCGACGGAAGCCGCGCCGGCCGAATCAATACCGCGGGCCTTTCGAGCGAACAGCAACATTAATTGGACGTAACAGCCGCAGCCAAAATATCGATTGCCATTCTCCTTTTCGCGTTCTCGACGAAGCGACGAAGCGACGAAGCGACGACGTGCCGTCGCTCGCCGCTCGCCGCTCGCCGCTCGCCCCTAACCCCTAACCCCTAACCGCGGCCGAGGAGCACGGTTACCTCGACGCGTTTCTACTCTAGAATTCTAGATTATTCCGCGCGAGGAATGGCGCCGCCTCTAGCGTTCACGTCGATACGCGCCTCGCGGTGCCAGCCAAACGGATCGCAACTTTTCAACGAATCCAATTCGCTGGGACTGCCGAGCCTGCTGCTGCTGCTGCTGCTGCTGCTGCTGTCCTGCTGTCGCGGAACGTTCGACAAATTGTTCATTGGGTGCATTGGGCGTGCTCGAACCAAGAGTAGTTCATTCCTTTGGAGCACGGCAACTTTTCAAAGTGCGATCGTCGAGTAAAGTTCATGGAATTTTGCTCCATTCATTTTTTTTAAATTTATAATCGTAACAGAAAATAATGTTCGCAATTTCTGCATTTTATCGTTTTTTTTTCTCGATGTGGTCGAAACGTTTCAACCGATGTTTGAAAAACGAGGTTCGCCGATCTTGCGCTCGTCGACGCGCCGCCTGAACGGCAAACAGAATTAGCTGCACGTTCAACGCGTTCATATTCCCTTCTACCGAAGTAATTAATTGGAAATAGCTTCGCAGCGCCGCGGCGCCGCGGCGGTGCAGCGAATGCGGCAACGCGATAAAAGCTCCTTTAAGTTTTTAAACGGTCGAACCAATACCCCCGACGCTCTACTTAACAAGATAAGGATTAATTAAAAGCACGATATTTTGTGTCCTTTGCGTGCGTTACTTTATCCTATCTTTTTCAGATTTTTGCCACCAATGCCTACGTTGAGATCAGATTTTAATTGTCCGACAAAGATGAGAGATGTCAATTTGAATCGCGAAGATGGCGAGGTCACGGTGGTGGTTACTCGACCGTGCCCCCGCGGTTGCTTCGCAGATGACTACTTTCAAAGTATGTAGTCGCGCCGATGGCTTCGGAGAACCACGAGGAGCGTTCGAAAATTTCGAAGCGATCGCAGATGCGTCTCGTTCCATTCTAATCGTAGGCGACGACGTCGACCCTTCCTCAGACTTTGCAAACTTTTAGCGGGACTCTAAACGACGTTTTATCTTACTTGCGCAAAGTAGGATCGAACGTTTCCTCGCTAGAATTTGATGGAACGAGTAATTTAACGCTGGTTAAGGTTAGGATAGAATCGTTTCATGGAACGCATTACTTTTGCTAATTTTTCCATTGAAATCGAAACGAAAACGCGATCCTACCGAATTCTGGGAAACTCGATATTATCGCAGGAGTAGGAAAAGGGGAATTCGCGTTGCCCACGTTCGTCTTCGTCTGCGACCAGGCGTTTCAGAGACGCTGGAGATTCGAAACGATCGAGTCGTACGAATCCCAAGATCTGAAACAGGCTCGATCGAGTTTCGGCTTTTCGGCTTTTCGGCTTCTCGGCTTTCGGCGAGCGGACGAAACGCGCGTCGCCACGTTCGGGGAGCTCTGCTCTCGAGGTCTCGAGGTCTCGAGGATCGGTGGTGGCGCGTGGCGACGATCGGAGCACAGCGGATATCCGATCGACCGGGATTTGTCTCGTACCTTGAGCAACAGGGGGTGCGACGGTCCCTTCTATGGGCGAGACTGGTATCTGCATGGTGGTCGGCGATGGCGTGCTCCTGCCGCGACCCCAGCTCTCGAATCCTCTGGCAACGCTGCTGACATACTTGTTGCACAGGGCCTTCTTCACCATGTAGCATCGCGGCATCTTGGCTGCGTCGGCTGTCCCGGGCCGCTCGGTTCGAAGCAATCGCTCTCGGAAGATCACCGGAAAAGCCGAAGAAAGAGGCTAGAGTCGTCGATCGCGCGGTTCTCCCTCTCTCGGCCGGGGTTCATCGGCTCGAAGGGATGCCCAGCGTCGACGATCCGGCCAATGTCCAATGGTTTACCGATGGGACACCGGGTATACGGCGCGGACAGTTTCGGGCCGATCGTCTTTTTTTTTCGACCGTACGTTCGATCCAAAATGTCGTCCCGGTGGAGACTCCGCGGAGGCCACCAGGACCGCGACGCCGCGACGTCTCGCGCGATCCTCGATCGACGACTCAGCCGATTCTGTTCGCGCGCGGCATCCTTCTCTTCCGGGATTTCTCGAGCGAGTTCTCTCCGTAGTCGTTTGTCTTCTCTCGTCGGGGTCGAGCTAGCTCGAACCGATCCGATCTCGCGGTAGATCGTCCGGAAAGGGCCGTCGCCGTCGCCGGCGCCGGCGCTCGGCGGGGAGTCGCGGGTCCTCCTCCTCCTCCTCCTCCTCCTCCGTCGATATCGACGCGGATATCGATTCTGCTGGGGATCCTCCAGGGATCGGAAACGTCGTCGTCCCGACCTTGTAGGTTATAAGCGCGAGCCGACGCGTCGCAAGCGCCGGTATTTTAATTCTAGATGTCGTTGCACGATCGCTGAACAGGCGGATGCTATTCCCCTGTGCAGCTTCTCCCCGTGTCCTCTCCCCTCCCAGTCCCTTCCTCTCCTCCTTGCCCCTTCCTCTTCCTCTTCCTCTCTCTCTTTCTCTTTCTCTACACTCTCGGTTTCTCTCTTTCTCTCGTTCTACTTTCGTCGTCGGTGTACGCGCGGACTCGAGACTCCTATGTACACGCGCGTATATACATCTAGAGAGACGGAGCTGTGTATACGGTTTGTATTAAAATATTTTTCGGCGGAGCGTCCGGCTCGCGAATCGGCGGCTGCTTGGCAAACAGCTCCAGCTTGCTCCTTCCTTCTCTTCTTCTTCTTCTTCTTCTTGTTCCGGTTCGTCTCCTCCACGTCTTGGTTCTCTAGTTTCTGCGTTTACCTTGTTTGTAGTATTGCTTTCGTTGTATTCACGGGTGGAAGATTACGTCATGACGACCCTAAGCTAGCTAGAGTGGCCTGTGTTCCTTTCGGGATCGGTCGACCTCTCTTTCCGCGGCATCTTTGGGAGTTTCGAAACTTTCCAGTCCTACCACGGCTACGGTGTGTGTGTGTGTGTGTTTGTGTGTGTATACGTCTAGGAAATTGATATCTGTATGTACAAACGCCGGGCTCGGCTATTATTTACAGACTCCCGCGTCCGTCCGTTCGACGCGAAAAGCAGTCCTCGCGGGCGGTGATCGCGAGTCTCTGCGGTGGTTCGCGCGCGCGTCCGATCCGAGGCTGCTTCTACTCGGCCGGTCGGTCCAAGCGACGTCTCGTTCCAGCAGCGCGGCCGTCCTCCGGCACCGGGATCGTCGGGCGTGTCCTTCTCCTCATCTCGCGATCTCAGTCTCGTTTGCTCGGTCGAGCGACCGGCGCCGAGCGGCGCCAACGTTCGCTGCTCAAGCCAATGTCCCCGATGTCCCCGATTTCTCCAAAGTCGACGACGCACCGGCCGGGCACACTTGTTGAAGCTTGCAGCAGGAAGGGGGACCCCCTCTGTCCAGAGTTTAGGACAGGCCCTTAATCCCGAATCTGCGCGACGATCCTCGTCCTCATCCGCATCCTGGGGTTCAGGGTCGAGCAGCTTGGGTTCCGGTGATAAAACTGCCAGTGCCTGCGCGCATACCGTCTCATCGAGTCCCAAAGAGAAGAGTCCGCTCGGCGAGTTATCGGTGCCGGGGTCCGGATGCCGCCAGGGCTGGCCGGTTCCTTTTCGAAAAGTCGCCGGTCTCCGTCGTCGAGGTGGGCGGGTGTGCCTTTTGCGGGGACGAGCAACAAGTTGGACAACAGGTCCGCGATGTTTGTGTATCCGTAGGTGCGCGCTGTCGCCTTACGCGCGTTCGCCGATCGCGTATTACGCCCTCCCCCCTTTCTGGGTCCTCTTCGGGGGCGTCTTGCGGCGTCCTCCGCCGCACCTGCACCCCCCTGCTTTTCGGGGTTCGTCGCGAGGGAAGGGGGTCTGGCGAGGAGAGCGTGGAGAGCGTGGAGAGCGTGGAGAGCGAGGAGAGCGAGGAGAACCCTGCCGATAGGACGTAGTGTGCCGCGGCGCGCGAGGAGGCTACAACCCTGCCCTCGTGCGGCTGTTCCTCGGCCTCCGACAGCCCGAGGCTCGACCGATGCTTCTCTCCGCGTTTCTATTTTGCCCCCTGCTTTCGTTCCCTCGTCGTTCCTCCGGCGTTTCCTCGACGGTAAAATCCCCCGTGGATTGATCCGAACTCGTCGCACTTGGTCGCACCACTGCTCGCGGAACTCGCGGTTAGAGATCCTATCTCTGTTGCGCACTGCACGCGCGCGACGGCGACGGCGACGGCGACGGCGACAGCGACGACGACGACGACAACTTCGAGCACCGAACACCAAACACCCAACACCACCGAACACGGAGCACGGAGCAAACACCGAACGAGCACAGCACACGACGAGTGCAAACGACGGGACGCGAACGACGGGATCGCTCGGTTACCGGCAGCCGGAGTTGCTTCGCAAGCGGACCGATCGGACGAGGCGAGCGAGCCGGACGAGCTGGACGAGCGGACGCGAGACGTCTACAAGGACGAAGATCGAAGATGAAGATGTACCACCTGTGGGCGCAGAAGCAACAATTGTCCGCCGTGTATCGCGGTAGAGGGTAGCCCGACTACATGGCTCGTACCGGGTGTGGCTGGGGTGCAACTGGCAATGCAGCGTCGTCGACCAGCGTCGCCCAGCGTCCTGGGCGCCTGCGTCCTTTCCTCCTCGCTTCGTGCAGCTCCTCTTCCGATTTCCCTCCCCGAACTGCTGCCTGCACGGGTCTCTCTCTCCCTCTCCCTCTCCCCCTCTCTCTCTCTCTCTCTCTCCGTCTCACCCTCCGCGACACCTCTTCCACCCTCGCGAACGCGACCTCTCTCTCTCTCTCGCTCTCCCCCTTTCTGCTCGTGCTTTCGCACCCCTCCCGTGGTTGCTCGGTGCGCCACCCCCGACCGCCGCTGCCGCTGCCGCCGCCGCCTCCCTTTCTCTCCGTTCACCCTCGCTCTCTCTTCGGACGGTCGCGCGAGGGGTTGAAACGAGCGCAGGAACGAGGAAGCCGAGCAAGAGGGTGAATCGAATCGCCAGGGGAAAACCCTTGCCGCGACGCCGATGTGGCTCTTGCCCATCGATTTTGTACGAGTTCGGGGCCGGAGCAACACCTGTTACCCCGTCGGATGGAACAGAGTCAGAGATGGGGGTCGAGGGAACTCCGCGAGAGGAGGCGCAGGGGCGAGAGGGTGCAGCAGAGAGAGCTATGAACCACCGGCGCGGCTAGGCGAGGCAAGGCGAGGCAAGGCGAGGCGAGGCGAGGCACGGCGAGGCGGGGGATGGTTGAGAGGTTTCTGTTTCTGGTGGGACGCTAGGCGGCAGAGGGAGGCAACTCTGCGGACAGAGGCTGACGATGCTTCGGGAGAGCTCGAGAGAGACGGTTCTACGGGGATGACGAGCGAGGGCAGGAGATGCAGCACCGACAACGGAGACGGAGGGTTGAGGTTGAGTGGTGGTTGAGGGTGGCGATGCAGGATGAACGAAACCGAGGTGAGAATGTGCGCCCGAGAGAGACGGAGGATTGCGGAGGAGGTCGAAAGAGAGAGAGAGAGAGAGAGAGAAGACAGCGGCGGGCAAATAGCGACGTCGAGGAAACGCCGACGCCAATCGATAGCACCGACCCCGGCGTCGCTTCGCGTCGCGCCGCGCCGCGCGGAGCCGCGCGGAGCCGTGTTCGCTAGCAGGGCTCTGCGATAGCGCATCGCTCGTGTTGCTCTCTCTCTCTCTCTCTCTCTCCTCCCTCTGTCTCCCTCTCGCTTCCTCCCCCCTCCGGAGCCCCTGCCCGACCGACGACTCTGTTGCAGGCCTCTTTTTCCCCTTTTTTGCCTCTTTCTCACCCTCAATCAAGGCTTCTTCCTTTTTGCTTGCAAATCCGCCCTCTTTCTTACACCCGTATCATTGCTCTTCCGCTGGAATCCTTTCTTTTTCTAGGAGTATGTCTCTCTATCTCGCTTTCTACTCATCCACGTATCTAGGATCGTCTCCCTTCCCCGACTTCCATTCCGCGTCTCTCCGTTCGAGCTTTTATTCGGCTAGGTGTCTCTCCTTTTTCTCATCCTTGATGGCGTTTTTGTCTCGTCCGCGTTACAACGGCAGCTACGGCCCTCTCCGTCCAGCCTGCGCCACGTGCTCCGCGTGCGAGCGAGACACCAACCAACCAAGATCTCTCACCGACGGTTTCTACGCGCACCTTATAATCTCGTGGGGCGAGATCGGTAACGCGTCGCGAGTTGTAAACGCTAGCTGGACGAGAGAAACAAAAGTTCACGCCGCGGAGAGTCGTTCTCCCGGTTCGAGGATCAGGCAAGGAAACAACCTTTCCCGTTCATTTGGAATTCGTGGACCGGCATCTTTAACAAGCTTTTATGGTCGCGGTGCTTTTCGTTCTCGCAATTTCCGTAACTCGATTAGGGTCGGAGGACTGAAACCGTATATAGGGCGTATAGGGTTGGAATCGTTCGAACGCGTTTGCTATTATTTATGTCGTGGAACGACTTTTCGAAGTAATCCCTTTGTCCCTTTGCTCGTCGAGTTGTCAAAAGAAAATCATCGAAAGAAAAGAAAAGAAAAGAAATTTCGACGGCAAACGTCTCACTCATTTTCTTCCGAAACTGGAATCGCAAAGACTGTTTACTTTTTCTACCGCCTCTTTGCCCAGCCGCAAAGCACGAGATCGTCGCGGGGGGTTTCTTTTGTCGTCCAATTAACGAGCAAGTTGATATTCCTTCCAGATATACTCTCGCCACCGATTCATGTCGAAGGATCGTTTCTTCTTGGGTTTTTTTGCTCCGCTTCGTTCGGAGGGGACGGCGGCGGATCGTTCTTCGAGGATTTCGAGCCCTCTGTCGGCAGTAGTTCCGGGACTCGGCGGACCTTGGGGGTTGATGGCTCGTGTCGTGACCGTAATCTGCAATTAATCATTGATTTTATGCAACGGAGACGGAATTACGGTTATTTCCATGTACAAGGGGCTAATTAGCGGTGTAATAACTATTAATTCCGTGGAAATCATGGTTGTTCGAGTTGGCCGATGGTCGGGAGGAAAGTTTGCCGGAGCACTTTTTCGCGTCGAGATCGGTGATAAAGTAGGGAAGCCGGCTCGCGGTAATAGTATTCTTCGGACTGCGGTATTAACGCTTCGAATAACTTTGAATCGTCGGTTTCCAACAGTCCCTCGCAACATTCTGCCCCCCGAACCTTCTCCTACGAGACGTCGAAATTTTCGTTCCACGGTTCGTTTAAATACTTTCGATCGCCAATTCTATTGCCATAATCGTATCGATATCGATCGAATTTATTGTTCGATAGGTTTAAAATTCTGGCGCGGTCTACGCGCAACCGTATCTTCGAAGCCGTTCGCGACCTCGGTCATCGGCTGACAACGACGCTTTCTAATTCCTCCCGTGAAAGGTTAACGCGATCGAACCCCCATCGACGCTCGATGTACTTTCCAGACAGGCTACCCGGGTTCTCCCTTGACCCCCGTCGGCCTCCCACGGGCCCCGCCGCACGGGACGGTCAATTTAATTCCGCGAACGTTGCCAAGGAGGAGGGGGGCGTCGTTGCACCGGCACCATTTCTATTTTGACAATCGGCTACCGGTGCAAATGCTCTTATTAATATTTATCGGCCGATCAAACAGCGACGAGACGATTTAGGCGCCGCTCCGCGCCGAGTAAGCCGAAAGGATTAAAAGGAGTCTGATTAACGACGAATCGTATTAACGTCGCGTCCCCCTCTTCGCGTGCGACGTTTAACGAAGAATAATATATTGTGTTTTCGCGCGGAGACTGGACGTGGCCGCGGCCGCGGCCGGTACGCGTGGTGCCCGGCTCTGTGGAAATATTTGGCCGAAAACGGGTTCGAAAATTGCTTCGGCAATGGAGGTTGCTCTCGAAAGGGGTTGCCGGAAACTTCGACGGCGGAAGGAACGGCGCGAAGCGGCCTTCTTACCGGTCTTTCGGCTCTCGATTCTCGATTGGCTGGATGTTTACGTTTCGCGACATCTTTCCGAGAGAGCTCGCTCGCTCGCGAAAGACCAGTCGCTCGAATTCGTTGGGTTTCCGACACCGAAAACGCAAAATCGATCGGACGTTCGATTCGAGCGACGCGACGCATTGTCGAGAAGGGCGGGGATGATCGTTTCTTTCGAATTTTTGCGAAACTACGTTGTCTGCGAGAGCGCGTGCTTTAAAACGGCGCGACATTACGGAAACATTTATTCGCGTCTCGTATATTTGTTAATTAAGTGGCAGCGGAAGGGTCGAAAGAATTTCCGGAATATTCATCGTGGCCAAATAATCGCGTCGGTGCCTTCCGAGTATTCCAAGGCAAGGTATTCGTTTACCGGAGGTGCAAGCGGCCCCGGGCCAAAGGGAATTTCATTCTTTATCTCTCGCGCCCTTTAATGGAAAGCTTTTATAGTATACGTTACAGGCTTAGCTACGAGCAATATTTCTTTCGCGGAAGCAGGAATGCTCGCTCCGGCGACCAACGCCAACGGATATCCTCTTTCGGACCAGGGAATCCTCGGAATCTACGGTTTACTGACCCGATGGCGAAGGATTGCTCGGAGAATATCCCAGACTCGGCACTTTTCATTTGGCCGGCACACCGTCTCGTTCTGCCCGGAGAATTTAATCGCCCGCGGAAATTATCGACGGTTGTTCTCGGCCACTCTCTATTGCTTACTCTCGTCGATCCATCTCGCGTTCCTACCATCTACGTCCGCCTACGTTGTCGAATGTTCGGTCGACAAGAACCGAGCAGACGAATCCAACGATCGAGCCTGTTCGAACGTTCGAATGTCTGCAACGAGCCCGACCAATTCCAAAGATACCGATAACGAGTGATATTAAACGAACCGGTCATCAATTAACGGATTCCGAATTTTCGAGTCGAAAGGGAGGGAGGGAGGTCGGTCGGAGGTCTCCGGGGGTATCCTAAAAGCGACGCAAAGTGTCCCCGGCATGGTTAGCCCGAACAACCCAAGTGCCCCAAAGGACGCGATGCGAGAGTCGCGCGTTTCGCGATCGGCCGACGTCTCTCCGCGTACCAAGGCGCGTCGCGATCCCGCGAGCCTCGACGCGATCGCGTTTGCGGTGGTCGCATCTAGCGTCGACCATGCAATTGGGGAATACATTCCATTTCGCAATCTGCTCGCTAACTCCCAGTTGGCGTCCGCGTCCGCGTCCGCGTCCGTTGGCTCGTTCTCTCTCCGGTCCGACGGTAATTGCGCATATTCACCGGTTGCTCGGCAACCTCGTGACGCGACGCGACTCGGCGGATACGAGCCGATGCCGGTGTCCCGGGACCGGAACGACGAGATCGCAGCGCCCTATCGAGGCTGACAAGCGGAGACCTGATCAAATATCGCAAATATTCGCAACGATGCCGTTTCCCGAGGAACGAGGCCGACCGTGATTCACGGGGCTAAAGCGAATCTTATGGATTCTGTTCCGGGAGATGGTAACCTGGACTCGGTATTCTCTTCGGTTCGACCAGTGTCGGATCTATTCTACTTTGAATTCGTTCGATTCTCAGCCATCTCGAGACTGACGATGGCCGTCGATCCACGGGAAGCGTCGAAATTCGCGAGACGCCAATCGAGTAAGAATGCCGACGAAAACGCGCGGGAAAATGTGACTCGAGTAAACTTGTCAGCGACCGCGAGCGAAGCCTCGAACGTTGACCTCGAGAAAGAGGGACTGTCGCGTCCCTCTCTTTTTCGCGACTCTCGCTCGGAAGTTTCCGTTGCGACGCGACCAGTCGATAAAGCTCTATTCGGTCCGAACAAGAAAGATGATCGGTTAAACGGGAGACGAGACTTCTGATCCGTCATGATACCCTAGGAGAGATGATTCGGCGGGAGGATCCGCCGGTAAACAGCTACTTTCACTCGACAGCTTGTCCGAAGCGCCAAGCGCCGGAAGCGGTTATCGGGGTCGACGAAACGAAAATTGCCGATCGATTAAGGTCGCCCGGCTGATTCATTGGCTTACGGGTTGATCACTGTCTCTGATCACCGGCGGTTGAGGGGCAGAGGGGCCGGGAGGCCAGCGGTGCGCGGGTCTTCGTAAATCAAAGGATTACGACGGGATTACTCGAGAACGAGACGCACGGTCCGCGTGCGCGCAGACCGTGAAACTTTGCGATTCGAACGCTTCCCGATCATATCGCGAGTGCCGTGAAAACGCGACGAAACGCGCAAGGACGCGGTGGGCGACGAGGCAGATGCGATCGCCCGGCCAGCTCGCCCCTCGAGCTGGCGCAATTGCTTGGGGAAGTCGCGAAACGGCCGACAAGTTTCCCCGAGGTTTGCGAAACCGAGCGGTGTCACGCGCTCGAGTCGCCACGCGCAGACAAGAGAAAGAGGCTCCTTTGGAATCGACTCGCGTCTGCGCGCACTTTTCGCGAAACGAGACTCGGTCGCGCCGAGTTTTTCTCAAAGATTCCCCTTAATCGGTTCGGGCATATTAAACGCAGCCCTCGCGACGGCGTCCCTCCGATCGGGGCTTTCAGACAATTGTAGCACCACCGACTCGGATCGAGACGTTCGAGGTTTAACGCGTGTTCCTTCTCGGAAACGATGGACGCGTCTCTAAAAATTCTTAACGAATTCGCAAAGTTTGAAGAAATTTGGGGTAAAATGGAAACTTAAGAGACGAACGGTTCTCAACGTCTCCCGCCCTGCACGCTCGCGATCGTTGACCCGCCGCTTTCGGAGAAGCTGCCATTCCCCGCAGCTTCCTGCGTCGCTTACGGTAGACTTTGTGGATTACCTACAAGATCTACGTTGAAGCATGCAGGACGGAACGACGGCTAAGCATCGCGCGAATGCTAAGCGGAATAAGTCCGCCTTCGGTCGGACGAAAGAGACTGCCATATGGAAAGACGTCTCTGGAAACGGTGAAAAAGCTGTCGTTTCCCGTTTGCAATTGCGATTCTACGATGATCGTACTTAATCTTCCGCATTACGCGCGCGCGCGCATTCGCACGAAATTCTGCGACAAGATCTCCATGGAAGAATCGGAAAATCCTTCGACTTTGGAACGCGAAAGCGGAGCGCCGAGTCTTCGAAACGAGCACCGGCGAAACCTCGTAAGATCTCTTCACCGAAAGTTACAGCAGTTCAAAGTTTGCGAGTTTTACGGAACAGTTCGCGTTCTCCTCGAACGAGAAGAATCGCGATTGGGCCAACGACGCGGTAATCGCGGTGCTCGTAAATCGAGCGCGGCGTCCCAGGGACCTTGGCACTCGTTGCTCTGCTCGTCGTTCCGCGATTCGCGAGGCGGTCGTCCCACTGTTGCTATTCCGGTTCCGTATCTGCGCGTTTCCATGGCGTCGACTAATTTCGATCGGTCGCGTCCGCGTCCGCGTCCGCGTCCAGCGATCGACGCCCATAACCGGTCGATCGGATATAAATAATCTCTCTCCCTCTTTCTCTGAGCATAATGGAACGATATCGCGGAGGTTTGACTGCCGCACACCGAAATCCCGCAGGATCACCCCGGCAAACGCACGCGGAGAGATTACCGTCGCGGTTGCTCCACCGCCATTTGTCTTACGCGTGTCATCCCGATCCAACCGGCGACTACGATTCCCAGCTATAAATTATTCCGCCTAATGCGCCGCGACGCGACGCTCGCATTTCGCTCGTCGCAGCTCGGCGTTCCGTCGCGCTCCGACGCGTTCCCACGAGTTTCCCATTCGTTTTCGCGGTATCGCGAATTTACCGCCTTCTCTCTTCCCTCCCGTAAACTTTGCGGCCTGGCCCCTTTTTTCTTTTCCAGCGATTCGATGCTTCGAGTCGCAATGGACTTTAGCCCGTTTTGCTAGTCTACTCTATTCGACGGCTCGTTCTACGCGAGTTTAGATAGCGTCGTGCCGCCCAACCGACGCACGGACAAAAAAGTTCTTTTCACTTTTCGAGATTCTCTCCATTTGTCCGACCGGCATCGGGTTCTTCCTTTCACCGGTTCTACTTTGCCCGACCTATTCGAGACCGAATCTACTTTCCAGAGGAGGCGCGTCGAGTCGCGTCGAGTCGCGTCGAGTCGCGTCGAGTCGCGTCTCCGCTGGCCGGACCAATCAACGTCTCCACTACTTGACAGCTTCTTCCATCGGGTGTCCAGACCCCGAGACTGTTTTCCTTGGTCCGACCTATTCCATGTCGCATCCACTGCGACACCGGGCCCGCGCCGAATCGACGGGTATTCGCGTATCCTCGATTATATGTATTCTCGACGATTCGCAGGTTCGGCGGCGAGCGAGTGTCCCATGGAATCGAAAACGTTGGATCGATCCCAATTCCATGGAGACGGAGATCGCTATAAATGCTGTGGCACGGCAGACGGTCGGTCCACGGGCTCGTGGTCGATCGGGCTGCTGGTCAACGCGTGTCGGAGACATCCGGTCGTTGTACCGCCGCGATCTCTGCTATCGATTCTCGCAGGGAGAGCGCCGCCGGCCGCGGAAGGCTTCGCGGCTCGCGAGCAAAATCAACGTATGCTCGGTCGGTTTTCATTTGCCGGAACTGCTGCCGCTGCTGCTGCTGCTGCTGCTGCTGCTGCTGCTGCTGCTGCTGCTGGGCAGCAGACGATGCTCTCGCGGACCGTTTTCGACGGAGCGTCGGCGTCGATGCGGGTGGCATCCTCGTTGGCCGGCTCGACGTTTCTATCTCGTCGGCGCTCTCGTTGCTGCGCAGGGGCGGCGAATGTTGCTGACACTGGTGTTGCCGCAGCAACACGTCCAATTGATAGAGGGTGGGAACGAGACGGATCGAAAAGGGACCACAGCTGCGAGAGACCGAGAGGGAGCGAGAGCGGAGGACGGAGAGAGAGATAGAGAGAGAGAGAGAGAGGGGGGGGAGGGAGAGGGAGAGGTTATGTGCTCTCGTTCGGAGGCTGTAAAGTGGCCAAGTTACCGAGCGGCTCGAGTGTCAATGCACGAGGGAATGACTCATCTCGCGCCGCAGAGCTCTGCTGAATCAGGAATGACTGCGCATACATTAAACACGTCGGAGAAGAAAAGTGGCTTGGCGAAGATACGCGTGTTCTCGCGAATATGCCCGGATCGCAGCTACGCTCCGCGCCCTTCTCATTCTATAATTAATTACAGGAACCGCTTCCGTCACAGCATCGTTACGGAATCCTTTTGTGCGACGAGATCTCCGGCCCCGGTTCTCGGTGTTTGCGAATTAATCGGACGACCGAATGTTTTTCGAGGGCGGTGCGCACTGTTTTCGGTCGGCAATGCGTCACGAGGTTTTCGAAAATCTTCAATTGCAATTGCTCTGCGCGAGTCTCCGCAGCCACTTTGAGTTGCTGCCGGAAATTGCGCCGGAAACCGTGAATCTTTGCGGACATTAATTTTTCGAACCGCGCGAGTCGAATAATCGCATATCCGCTGTTCCCAAGTCGTCCACTTTCCTTTGCGAGCTGAGAGACGGGTCGAGGGAATTTCGTGCTGCGATGATCGAAGCTGTACGCGAACGGAAGTAACAATTTCGCTGTGTTCGAAACGGTAGCTCGTAGTTTCCGAGGTGTAAGTATTATCCCCGGCGCACGAAGGCACTCCAGCGCCATGGTAACGTAAGCTCTCCGCAGACGGAAACGGTCCCGTTGTCCCGCTCGCTCCGCTTTCCGTCGCCTACGCGTCTCTCCCCCCCTCTCTCTTTCTCTCACCGTCTCCCATCTCCGTCGTCGTTCTCCATCTACTAATTGACGCGGATCCACGCGTAACGCGTAACGCGTAACGTTGCCGAAATTTGAGAAAGGAACGTCGATCGATGAACCGGAGGAGAGGAAACGGCGACTGACGATGAAGCGGCGATAAGAAAAACGAGAGAAACGCGTGGACGCGGCTCGAGAACTCGAGGAATCGAGGAATCGAGGAATCGAGGAATCGATGAATCGAGGTCGGGCCACGTGTTACGAGCAACAACGGAGAAAGAAATACGTGGTTAGAAAGTGTTCGGGTGTTCGATAGAAATTTCGTTCTCTCGTTCGTTTCCTAGAACCGAGCGTATCGTTGGAGTGCGCTCGAGTTTTATGGAGAAATCGATAATGCACGAATCGTTGGACCTTCCAGACTTCGACCGAAGCGGACTCGCGTTTCTTCTGCTTCGTCCCGCTTCGACGAGCGAGATTCGAATACGCGCGGCAGATCGGAAAGGTATCGATACTTGAAATTTCCGAACGCGTTCGCCATGGAAAATGTGAAATGGGCGGCGAGATCTAGAAAAATTGTGGGAACGAGGGAACTACGTCCACGTCTACGGAGATTGGGAGATCGAGAAGGGATTCGTGGCCATCGATCTGCTCCGACCGAAGCGATTAGCCAGCGCGTCAGAATCGATGGACTCCTACCTACCGACTTGCGAAGGAATCCACGGAGCCCCGTGGATCACCCATGCCATGCTCGTCCCGCTTCTCCCGTTGGGCTAATCTTGGAAGACAATCTCGCCGTTTCCCAGGATATATCCCCCCCGCTCCTACGGAGCAACATAAATACACGGACCTTACTTCGGAAGGGTTGTCCTCGAGGAGCGCGCGTCGGCGAACCGCGTCGTATTTATAAAGAAAAGCTCGTTCCGCGAGTTGCACGTGGCGGATGAAACTTGGAGTAACGTGACGGAAAGACGTTACGGGGGTCGATGCTGGCGAGACAGAATTTGTTCTGGTCGCGCGCCCTCGCGGAAACTTAAGCTGGTCGGAAGTTTCCTTGTCTCGCGACCGACCGGGGCAGAGAAGCGGGGTGCAGGCTGTTGCATGAATGCACCGATACGCGCATATCTCGCGACGTAGTTTGCCGCAAGGGTCATCGGTTCGCGACAAGGATAACGTCGCGTTGGGGGGGGGGGCGTTTCATTCGAGGGACCTATGCTTTTCTTTGACCGCAACGGTATCGAGAATTCATCGAATTAATTATTTCTCCAACAAGGTCCGCTCGAAAACGATATTCGGTGTATATGGAGCGAAAGGATGTTCGCAGTTTTGCGCAGCTAAACGATCGAAATGGAACTCGGCTCGAGCGTTCGCCAGCACCGATTAGCTCGCGGGTCGAATTAACAGGCAGTCGCGTCTCGGCGAACCGCGGGGCAACCTGTTTGCCGTACGTGTCCGTACGCGTGCGCGCGCCCAAGATTTACGCAGCCATCGAATCGCGGAGCGGTTGGTCGCTTCGAAATTCGACGATTCATTGTCGAAACTTATTTTCGGACCGTCCATTAAAATCGGCATCGCTGTATCGCGACGGAAAAATTGTCAATGTTCCAAGTTTTGTAATTCGATGTAAACGACGTCTGCTACCACATTTGAGCTCGACTCGGTCTCTCCGCACAATTACGCTTTCTCGTATCCGGCAATAGAAAAATGCGACGAAAATTTCCTCGCGCTCCCCGTACGATCCCGCGAACGCAGAAGAGTCGCAGAGACGCGTTCGCATCCTTCTTCCGGCACACGTATGTGCCAATTTAACGCTTCGACCGCCGCTTCCGCTAAAAAATCCTCCCAACCAAATACGATTCGTTCGACGAAATAAAATATGGAAGTCTAACCTGTACCATTTACATCCTCTGGACGGCAAACCAATTTTCCCGCATCGAACGATTCCGGGCGAATTTCGCCGTTTGCCGTAACGACCGCGTTAAAGTTCGTCTTCGCCGCCCCTCGTTTTCAAATCGTCGCGCGATCGATGGAACCCGAGAGGAAACGAGACGACGGAAAAAAAAGGAAGATGAGCGGAATCGACGCGACGCTTCGCGCTCTGCGGGAACGCGAAACACGAAACACGAAACACGAAACACGAAACACGAAACACGAAACACGAAACGCGAACGCGAAACGAGAATCGCGAGGATCGAGGGCGGCGCACGATATATCCATGGAGATCTAATCGAGGGAGAAGGGTGCTCGTGCCGCACCCTGCCGCAATTCCACGGGGTGAATCATGCCGCCGCGATACAATCGAGCCCCTGCACTCGGCGATCCGGCGATCCGGCGATCCCGCGATCCCGCGGTCGTGCATCCACGCGAGCGACCTGCGGCTCGTCGATGAGCGTCGAGCTGTTCGTCGACGCGAATCCATTTGTATCCTCTTCTATCAAGATGCAATCTGATCGCTGCTGAAACGACCCTGCAATTTCCTCGAGTGTTCTCCGGTGCGGGGCGAGCGTTCTTCAACCGCCCCAGTCGCGATTATCGCCGACTACTCGCGGCCAATTTATTAAGAAATCCCGCCGAAAAGGATTCTCGTATCGCCGCTTCGTTCCTCTCCGTTCCGCGTCGCGATGCTTATCCGCGTCTCCGAGCTGGTATACGGTCTACAGTCTACAGTCTACAGGCTGTTGCATGCGAAAGAAAGCGTCGAGCTACAGGTTCTACGGGATCCGTGTCTCCACAGGACTCTCAACCGACTTTACTCCTACTGAAACATTATTTTAGATACCTGGTAGATTACGAATCAAGGTCGCGTACTTCTAAATCGATACAGGGTCTCGATACTGAATCTCGGATGCTTGTATCCGCTTAGAATTTCGAGATAAAACCGAATAAATGAATTTCGAATCGGAAGAAAGATGAAAAGTAATTGATCGAGAGAGATTACCTTTTGTTTGGTTTCCGTAGCTCGGAACCTACGTTCAATAATCGAACGAACGATCCATTGGACCCGCTAGCCAATCGCGTTACGATGCCAACTAGAAAACGTCCAAAGTTCCCATCGCCGGAAGGCGCGAGCGCATCGAACCGGCTGCTGCTGGTTCCGGTGTCGGTGATCCCGCAGGCGTTCTATTTACAAAGAGGAGAGCAAAACAAATTAAGAAGGATCCGAAGAAAAGGACCAGCAGAAGGAAAAGATTCTCCTCGAGCGGCGCTCGATTTAAAAGGAGGAAAACCGAATCTCCTCTCGGGACCGTACTAGTTTTAATAAAATCTGCTCACCACGGGGTGCATTCGATTAAGGCGAGCAGGAGCGCCGAGAGAACGGGGGAACGGAATAAACGGAAGGAACGGACGGAATCACCGCTTCGCGGGCGACGCGGTAAACGAGCTCAGCCCTCTCGACCACCCTCGGCGCGGCGTCCCCGCCTCGAATCGCTGCGAGCTGCTTTCCTTTTCCTCGCGCGGATTACCAGTTTCGCGAAAGCTCTCGGGTCCCGGCTCTCGAATCGCTAGACACCCGAGCTTTCCCGGAGCGGACAGCGGGTAGCAAGGGGAGACGCGACGCGAAAACGGGTGTTCAGCCGGACTCGGGCAAGTCTCCCTTGCCTCGTTTCGTCTTTCCCAGTCTCGTGGCTCGTGCCGCGCCTTTCGCAGGACAGAGCGGATGGAACGAACGAGAAAGAGGGACGCATTCGACGAATGTCGCGCGCGCCGAAAATATCGACGCGACACTGGAATTTCCTGCTCCGGCATGGAATTTCACGTGCTCGGCCCCTTCGTTGCTTTAGTCTTCGTCCTCGCCGTTCGCAGTTCGACCGACCCGACTTTCCGGAACGTTGCAAATTGACGCGACGACGTCGACGGTGCGCGGACCCGTCCCGGGGGGAAACGGCGCGCCGCCATCTTGGGCATCGTCCCGAATCCCTCGGCTCTAATCGCGAACCGCCCGAAGAATCAAATTCTCGTAGAAAAGCGGCCCATTCCTCGCAGTCCGCATACCCGAACCATCGGAAAGCGGTAAAATCGATAACGTCGAGTCGGCAACAAAATGGTGGCCGACCCGATTCGCGTTCGCAGCCAACGAAAACGAAGAGGAGAGAGTAAGAGAGAGAGCAGGGAGTAAGCGCCGTGTTGGACGAGCGGTCGTCGGCTGGTCCGAGATTCGCGTTATCGAAAGTTTCTCGCTTATAATTGGCGGCGGTGGGTCGCGCATGGTCGCTTCGGCACGACTCGGCTCGGCGCGGTCGTTTAAGTGGCATCCACAGGTAGTTGATTTCGCTGGTGGCCGCGTTTCGCAGGCTCCGAGCGCTCGGAGCAGATGGCAACTAGTGGCTGAATACGACGCGCCGAGAGATCTCAAAATATTTCAGCCCTCGAGGTGTCGGGACTGCGAGCTGCGAGTGCGCCCGCGCGCCCGCGCGCCCTCGCCGATGCGGACGCGGGCGCGGACGCGGACGCGGACGCGCGCCGAGGTATGGAGAGGCCGGCGAGAGCGGGAGCGGGAGCGAGAGCGAGGGCGGGAGCGCTTTAATTAAATTCTCCGGGGCACTTCTTTTCCCGGATTTAAAAAAACATTCGCCCTGTACAAATACGGGGAGGCCCTCGACGTCGTGCAAACGCATTTCGCGGCCGATGCGCCGACGCTGCGCCGAGAGTCGAAACGAATCCCTGAGGAAATTTTTTTTGAAAGCTCGACTCAATTATTCGCATCGAGGAGTGCATTCCCTTTGTTCGATCTCGTTTCAACGGCACGGAATAAGCGTTCCAATTTATGCTCGGTTCATTGTCCTTGCCAACGTCCTTCCATCCTTCTTCTTCTTCCTCTTCCTCTTCCACTTCCCCTTCACCTCTCACCAGTTTTTACCATTCTTGCAATCGGCGCGAGAAACAATCGACTTTGAAACACTTTGTCGGCTTTCCCCGAATCTCGCACGAAAAACTCGTCTTCCGGTTTCTTGTCTCCATCGACGACCATCGACAGACCAACATCTTGCGGTCGATTTAAAAATGTTGACACTTTTATTTCCGGTAGGAACGCGAGATATTACCGCGAAAGGAAACACGCGAATCCATTGCGACAGATTGGAAAAGAATCGTCGTCCGAATCAAGGATTCTAAACAGGATTTGGAAGCGACGCGAGCTGGCCGAGGGGTCCAAGCGGTCCAAGCGGAATCGAATAAAGCAACGCATTACGAGATCGCGCGAGAGGGATTCGACGGGATTAAATCGACGAGTCCAGCTAGATTTATGGATCTCGGATACGTTATTCTTGCAATGACCTTCCTTCGGAGCGGTTGGGATCGGGGCAGTGATTCGAGAGAGGGACGCGCACGCGGCGACCGGCGAGAGAGGGGTTCCGTTTAAATCGGCCGGCCGATAAATCTAACCGGGCAAATCCGTTTAACCGTGGACGCATTAGTCGCGCTCAAACGACATATTTATGTTTCGGTTAACTTGAATTATTCTTGCGGAACGCAGCCGTATCGCAGCGCCAGACATTTAGGTTTCTCGGTAGGCAGCGACGCGCTCGGAGAAAGGTGCTGGCAGCTCGCGTTTCCAAAGTCTCGGCGAAAGCGCGGCAATGCCGCGCGGGTGAGCCAGAATGCTCGTTATCCTCGAGAAGCCCGCGTCGAGACGCGGACGAGGAATGCGTCGCGGGCACTGCGGTTTCCCGAGAAACAAAAACCCATGGATTCCTCGGCTGGTTCGACGCAAAGGCAGTCGACTTTTTAACCACCCTTTGACAGCCTTCCGGCACACTCGTCGAGCTGAATACGCCGGGGCACCTCCTTTCGGAGCCCCGTGAATAATAGTTTACAAGATACCAACGCTTCACCCGGCCGGAACCACGGTAATAGCCCTCTCAATGTCCGCGTTGGATCAAAAAGAACCTTAACTATTTCCTTTTTGCACCGTAATCTCTCGAGAAGCGCCGGTTTCGGTGAATAATCGGCCCGCGGATCTTTTCCTGTCCGCTATCGATCCTCGGGGGCCGTCGAGTCCTCTGTTAACGATCTTTGTTTTCTCAAGGACGCAGACCTTTTTCACCAGTGGCGTCGGTTCTGCCGCCGCCGCCGCCGCCGCCGCCGCTGCGATTATTTTCCTTTAACAATTTAACGTCCGATCCTAAAGAAACTCTTCCATGTATCATTCGGATTCCGTATCCGGAGGAATTAGGAATTAATGGCTAAAGGGCTGCGTCGTTTCATTGTTAGCGACGCGAGAGAGTTGTAGTTATCGCGGAGGTCCCGTGGAATTTCAGAGAGCCAAAAAGAAAACAGGAAAATCGTTCGTCTTGCCGTTTCACGCGGCACAAAGGTTCCATTTCAATAGCAAATCCCGACGTCTCTCTGGGACGGGAAAAGGATCAAAGGGGAACGCGATGGCAAGCACGTGCTCTCCCGTAATTGACTCTCACCCCGTTCGTGCCCCGATTTTTCGCGCTTCTTTCCTTTCTTTCCTGCCTCTGCCTTTGTCTCTCTCTCTCTCTCTCCTTCCCTCCCTCTCTCTCTCGCTTCCGCCCTCTGTCTTTCTTCCGTTCGTTCGCCCGCCCCTCTTGCCCCTCCCCCCCCCCCCCCCTGGCCGCGAAACCGTTTGCCCCGAAAAACGAAACTCTTCAACAATGCTTTCGAACCTCGCCTTTGTACTTTGTAGCACGCTTCCCGTCGGCGAGAGCTGTTCGCTTTTTATTCGGTTCCATTCCGCGCGTCGTCGTATCACCGCGAAATGTTACTTCGGCCGAATCCCTGCGCAGAAAACGGACGCGTTCCTACATTCTATCAACAGCGTCGCTGTCGAGTGGCTCGCTTCGCTATTCAAACTGGGGGCTTCGGTGCCCACGATCGATTCCGAAAATTCATCATTTCCCGAAAAATAATTCATCGATGGAAATTCGATCGAGTCTCCGGATCGATGTTGCCACGGAAATAATAATTTTTGTTCCACGCTCGTTTCATCGTATCTACTTTTTACGGAAACGTGTCGCGTAGAAATCTGTAGCGGGATTACGATATCGTCGATTCTTTCCGACCCGTTTACATCGTTGAAGCGAAACGAATCGAAACGAAGAGAAACGAAGAGAAACGACGAGTTGCGAGATCGAATAGGTCTCTCGGTAATACTCGATGTCCGATTCCTGTTCCGAGTATGTATTCCGCTGCGCAAGATTCCCCGTCGAAGGGCAGGAAGAAAACATCGAGACGCGAAAAGGGAAACGGGAAACGGGAAACGGAAAACGGAAAACGGGGAGAGTTCGAGGGCGGGGGGAACGAGAGAAAGGAAATAAGCCAGAAGTACTTTCGACGTACGATGGAAGCACTTTGATCTCCCTCTTGGATGCAAGTAAATTGTGTGCCCTCAAAGGGCATCGTGATTGAAGTCACACGAACCGTGCAACGATTCTCCCTCCATTTGCCTCGTTTTATTTCTTTATTTAAGGAATTGCCTCGGGGGATCCCTCCTCTCTATAAATAATTGTTTGCTCGTTCCGCGGCTCGTTCGAGCATCGTCCTATCGAATAATTTCGCGCGAAACTCTCCGCGCTTGTCGGATTTCTCGGATTTGTCGGAGCTGTATCGCGACTTTCGGCTCGATCGATCAGCGAATTTGATTCCATTGCGTCCGTAAAGTTAACAAAAGCGGAAGAACTCGTGCCACGGCATGCTAGGGTATTTCCGGGAGCGTTTCCCGATTCGTTTCGCCAGGACGCGCCGCGCCGCGCCGCGCCGCGCCATCTCGGTCCTGGTGCTCTGATTGCTTTTGTTCCAAATTCAATTACAAGCCGCTCGACAAAGGAACGAGGCCCCGAGTTCCGCGAACGATCGATTAGGCGGCTTATGCAATTTTCAGAACGAGATCACGAAGTTTCTCGAGGAGCCAAACCGACGCGCGCCCCTCTCTCTCTCTCTCTCTCAACCGCTTCCTTTTTTCCCGGCGCCTCCCTTCTCCCTCTCGATCCGACGCGACGGCTCCTTTTCGACAAGGATACTTGCGGCATGTCCTGGCTCCGCCTGGACAGATTTCTTCGAACGGGACCACGCGAACGCAACGATCAACGAGATTCCGCCGTTTCTCGCGACTCCTTTTGACGCAGCGCAATTTCTTTTTTCGCCCGTTTTCAATTCAAACTCTGCTCGTCGACGAAAAGTTGCTACGCGCTATGGCTGTGGAAATGGATTTTCTCCATTTGCGACAGAAATCCATAGATCGAGCACAAAACCGTAGAAACTTCAACTTCTTGCAATTGTCGGCAATGGCAAGACATTTTACCACAGCGAATCGACGAGTTAGTTAAAATACAGTTACTATCGAACGATCGGTAATTTGTTCGCAACGATTAACATTCTCGCCCGTGCTGCAAAACGAGCTAATCGAGATTTTGTTTGCATCGCACAGGAGAATGCATTTTGAAAAATCGTGTCGGACAGAATAAAGCGTCGACAATGGCTGTCAAGCCGAAGCGATATCTGATGATTACTCGCCACCATGACACTGCCACGTAGCAGCCGTCCGGCTGCTAATTTCGAGGATCGTCCATCATTTCCGAAGACTCGACTTTCCATGGATGGAACCAGCGGAGAAGAGCTCTCTCTCTCTCTCTCTTTTATTCTGCCCGTTCTCTGTCCGCCCGTCGAAAGTTCGAACTTTTAGCGAACGATCGATCAGGAGGGGGCATAAATTAATGGCTTCCTCCTTCCTTTTGCCGTGGCGAAAATCAAGGACGATGGGGAGTCGAAGGGGGTCGGAGGGTTCCGGATACGGCGACCTTTGTGAGCCGGCTCGAAACCTCGGCCCCATCAACGGCAAGAAAGAAATAGAAAGGAAAATGGAAAGGGAAAGGGAAAGGGAGAGGGATAGGGATAGGGATAGGGATAGGGAGGGGGAGAGGGAGAGGGAGAGGGAAAGGGGTGGGGTCGGGGATAGGGATGAGTCATTACGGGTGACCCGATGCAGCTGAATCTGGCATTAACTTTTCTTTGAGTCGAGGCTATCGCAGGATGTTGATGCCGGCAAACGAGGATTCCGTATTTAGTCGAGGCGCGAGACGAATATATGTACACCGTCTCTCGTCGCAATTCGACCATTGCCATCTCCGTCGGCGTTCGTTGGTATCTCGGCGTCGAGTCTCACAAACGCGCTGATACTATCTTGATATTCTTCGAAAATCTTTGAAGAAGGAGACGACGAATCGTTCGATCGCGAATCATTGCGCGAAATGAAATGTTTTCGTGGTTGGTCGAATGTCCAACAAAGCCCAGCGTTCGCATAAACACGCTCGAAAGTGAGCAGAATGGTAAGCTGTCCGGAGAATAAATTGCACGAGCAACAGCTAATCGCGTGGCAAAAATATTTCGAAAATTTCAGAGCAGAGACGAACCCCGGGCTGGGGAAGCAAGTGCCGTTCAAGGGTGGCTCCCTTCGGTCTCTCCCCAAAGATTTATGCGTGCCGCCGCCGTCGTCGCCCGTCGCCGTCACAGATTATCGCAGACTCGAAATTATCTGCCAAAGGAGGGGAATGTCCCATCCTCCCCTATGCCCATTGCTCGGCGATGTTTTTCACCCTCCCGTAAGCGCGTGCCAACTGTTTCAAGGAGCAGGCTGGCGCGTAGGAAGCTGGTGGCGCGAGGGGTTGTGCCTGGACTGGTTGTTGCTTCGAAAACAATACGAATGCGAACGCGAACGCGAACGCGAACACGCAGAGCGCTGGCGTACACCGCGGACAGGTTATCGGGATACGGGACAGATTTACGATTCTCGAGGCAATTGGGATCCAGATTTCGTCCCATTGAAAAGAGCCAGATCGATCCGTGATTTATTAAACCCTCGCAGCCGAGTTATCCAACTGCTGCCTCCGCGCTCTCGCGATCGTTGCTCGTAGATCGCACCCTCTAAGCTCGAGCCGACAATATTTTCGACCGGGTTTCCTTCGTCGCTTCGAACGAACCGATCCTGCGAGTCGAATTTTTTAATGAAATATTTCTGCGAAAGCTTTCTTCCCCGCCCGAATAACTTTCCCACTTTCATTCGAAAAGACATTTTCATTGCCGAAAGAACGATATAAATATTGATGCTATTGGGCGGCTGCGAATCGAGAATTTAAACGAGGGATTAGCTGAAACGATTTCAATGGGTACGGGGTTGAATTACGCGATTAAGATTAAAGGTGACCGTGAAATTGGTAGAAGGTCTGTGCAACGCGCGTGTTTTTTCTCGGATTGCTCGAGGAATTTGCATTTGAGCGCAATAAATATTAAGCTTTCCGAGTCGACGGGACGGGACGGGACGGGGGTGGGACGGGGGTGG
Organism: Augochlora pura; assembly: GCF_028453695.1. NCBI lineage: Eukaryota > Metazoa > Arthropoda > Insecta > Hymenoptera > Halictidae > Augochlora > Augochlora pura. Next base: position 208,428 of record NC_135778.1, on the reverse strand, counting down.
GATACCGCGCGGCACGGCTCGACCAGTTGCGCTTTACGCGCGCACCTTCGCGTTTCAACCCGTGTCGAGGTCGAAAGCCGAGTATATTCTCTGCAGCATATTACTTTCAGCTACCCCTTTTGGCGCAGGTTTAAATATTAGTTCGCGACGTCTTCGCTAAATATATTCCTTGCTGAGATTTTCATTAGCCGGGCTGGGAGGAGGCAGCTGCACACAGGAGGGATCGAGCCAAATCGTCTCAAAGAAGCTGCTCGCTCGAGTTAACGGAACCGAATTAACCGAACGAAAAGCAATAATGCTCGAATCAAATTTCCGAATCCTCTGCTCCGCGTTATATGGTAGTTCTCCCGATGTCTATTCGCAGATTGAAACGAGCGTGTGGAACGGTTCTACCAGTTTCTAGATATTTCAAGCAAATGCGACTGTAATGTAAAGCCTGTAACCAGGTCGACTTTTCTTTATTTTTCTTTGATTTACACGCATCGCGGATACGTGGATAACATAGTAAAATTTTATCGGCGTTTTAGCTCTCTATTTTTATGAAAGAACCTTTCTATCGATTTTTCTAAAATACTCTGATAAACATTCTCTTTTACGCGACGAGGATTTATTTACCGAATCGCAATCGTGCTTGCGAATAACGAAGATATGAAAATAAAATTGTAAATATTAAGAAATCTAAGAAACACGATCGATCAAATTGCCATCGGGAAGAAACAGTTTGTAATTACGAAATTATCTTGGTTGACTTGAGGAAAGATCGCGACGATCTCAAACAACGTAGAAAACACGTCACGACGATCGATCCTTTTACCTTCGGAAACCTCTATAGCATTCATAGTCTCATCGCCAGCGCGCACCTACGCCCTGCTCAAAATGTGTTCAAACAAGCCCCAACTCGTCCAACAGCGACGCTAATGTCATCGCCGCAATCGCCGCGTCGCGTCGCGTCGCGTCGCGCCGGCCTCAAACTAGTTTCAATCGGAAGCGATAATCGATTGCCAGGTGCCTCTCCCCTACTGCACCCTGATTCGTCATCGGACAACATTAGCGAGCCCTCTTCCCCTCGTTCATTAACCCCGATCGTTTGACGATAAAGTAAACATTCATCCCGTCGCGCGTCGCGTCGCGTCGCTAACGTTCCAAAACGACGCGTCGAGGTCGGTCGATTCGCGCGAATCTCGTGAGTTTGAGTGAATTTTCTAGTTACGTGGGCGTAGCCTCTCTCTCTCTATGTCTATGTCGCGCGCACCCCACGAATGTCCGGGACTCTATAGGATCCTGCTTACGCGGGTCTCTTGGCAGTCTGCCCCTTGGTATCCCCCGATGCCAGCGCATTCGGTGGGGAACCGTGTGAGGATCGGGAATAGAGTCCTCCACGTTACGTTACGCTACGCGACGAGATTACTCGATGACGCGCCTTCTCGTGCTACCGATCGTGACGGGGGGTCCCCCGTTTCGATTTCGACCACCCTCCAGGAACAGGAAAGGTTTCACCTCTGCACCCCGAAAATTGGAACCGCGCAAGTGCTAAATCTCCCACTTGCCGTTCCCGAATTTGTCGTCCGAGTTGCCCGGAGAGCACGACATTTCAAGAAGTTTGAGTTTTGCCCAGGCTCGAAAGATCCGTGCGCGAACGAGTTCGAGATAGTTTGCGCTCCGAAAGAAGCTTTTTCAAAAAACAGGACGCGCGTACGCCTGGAGCGTTCGGGTATAATCTACTTCGGGGCTCGCCATCGATTTCCCGAACTTGGCAGAAATCCCAAGAACGCGATACCGAGCGTCGCTGAACGTCGCTGAACGTCGCTGAACGTCGTCGAACGTCGTCGAACGGCGCGCACCCAGTTTCCACGGTTCATCGTTTTCGCCAGGAAAAAGGGGATTTCCTTCGCGTGGATACGTTCCACCCCTCGCCTTCCCCACTCTTCGCTCTCCAACCTCTCCGGCCTCTCCAGCCTCTCCTGCCTTTCCACCTCGCGGATCCATCGAATACAGCCTCGCCTTAGGATTTTTACGGTACAGGGGTGAAATCTTTCGCGGTTCTCTTACTCGAGGCAGCCGGGTCGAATCGAACACCCCCATCCTTGGTCTCGCCCTCGCTCTCGCTCTCGTCCAACTGGCGATGCAAGGCAACGCGGGAGACTATTGAGAGGCCATCGAGTAATCTCGCAGGCTGCGGACTTTCAGGCGGCTCCCGTGCTTTCTCGAAAGAGGATCGCCTTTCCGTTGGAACAACCCTCGCCGAGCACGTGACATTTCTAATTGCAAGCAATTAGCGAGACATTCCGGGGACGTTGCGAGCCGGCGCGAATCGAAGTTGCAAGTTCGAGTTTCGCGGCGCGGGGCTAGGTGGTATATTTCGCCGCCGCCGCCGCCGCCGCCACCGAGTTCCGGAGACTCGGCGTCCCAGGACGAAACTTCGATGGGACGCGATACTCGCGGCAAGGGGGGCAATCTCCCCTCCTCCGGTAAACAAATCCCTGTTGCTAAGAACAAGGATTTAGATTACGAGGGCAGTTTTCGTTGAGAACGGTGGCTCGGAGCATTTCGGAGCCGGATCGATTCGGGGTCGACTCGGTAGACGTCTCGTCGAACGGAATCTGCCGATCGTTTTTGCTATTCCGCCATTCGGACAATAATTAATTATATTCAACGGTCTGTGAAAATATCGCGCGAATCTAAGCAATCTCGACATTTCAGCCACTTGTTGACTCGGCGTATCTTATACGAGAGGGGTGAGAAACTTGTTCACCCGAGGGAACGACGCGAGGCCGCGGCGATCGGGACAGAACCGGAACCAGATTCCGAACCTCGGAAACAATCGAATATCTCCCTCGACCGCGCCTATTATATCCGTAGAATCGAACGAGACGGTTGCTTGGCATTTGTTTCGTCGAATCCAATACACTCTTCTGCAAAAATCAAAATTTGCAGAACGGAGACAGGTACATATCTACGCATAAATATAGGTACGTGGTATCTAGAGTCGTCGGATATCTTTCTCGCGTTATTTTTAGCTCGATTCCGGCTTTGAGAGAAGAGTACCTGCTGCCTTGGCAGTTGGCACCGTCACCGCTGACGCGTAGAAACGAGTGCGGAGTGCGGAGCGCGGACTGGCCTATCGCGTCTCTTCGTTCTTCACCGTTTCTCCGTAGTCCGCGAAAACCCGTCGCATCGTTCGAGCCGTATCTTTTTCGATAGTCGCTGTTCTCTCGCTTCGACGATATCTGACAGCTCGCGAAAATCCAGCGGCGCGTCGCACTGTAATTGCGACTACCGTACCTGGCGATTGGTTAAATAATCGATAGGTGATCGATGATAATGAGCGCAGAGCCGCCGTGCCGCGACTCGCTTTCATCGAACGCATGGTCGACGAGCCTGACGGCGCGCGCATGGCAAGCGTGCTTCTCGTCGTCTCGATGACAAAACTGTGCTCGACCGTACCGACGCTGTCGCCCGCGGTGGGCTAACGCGTACCGCTCTCGGGTGATCGGCTGGCCGAGAACCGTCAAGAGATCGCGCAAAATTCTTCCGCAACACGCACCTGCGCTCGCGGTGCGGCGTACGCGCGCACGCTCGATCTCGCTAGCTCTCTCGCTCGTCCTCCGTCCTCCGTCCTCCGTCCTCGTGCTCCAGTTCCCCTGTAAACAAGTTCGCGACTCGCGAATTCCGATACGGCGATCCCATATCGGAGGCCCGCACACCCAAATAGTTGACAAGTATCGAAACTGGCTGCCGATCGTATTTAGGAACGGCATCCCGAATCTCTCGACTGCGCGTAATTCCTACGAATTACCACAGATTCCTAGAGACCCGAGATTAGTCCGCAGACTTTCGGTGGCAAAGTCCTCGGGAAACGCAGCGCGGCGTGGGCCTTCCGGGTGCAGGGTGGGACCGAATTCGTTTACATACGCGGACGCGCGAAAGCGCGAGGGTGGCACGCTCGGATGGCGTTGCACCTTTCGAAGAATTTATTATCCGATACCTGAGTATCGGGTGGCACGTGCGCGCGTCGACCAGGTGGGAATCAGGAAAAATACCGGTCGGTCCGCCGCGCCGCGCCGCGCCGCGCCGGGTCAATAAACGAGATTAGGTCGTCGGGGTGAGAGAGAGTATGCACGGACACGCGCGCTTACGGCCGTGTGCGAGCGTGTAAGCGAGAAGCGAGTAAGCGTGACAGGGGCGGGGGCCCGGTGCCAAGGATGCATACGCGGAGCTCGGATAAATCACGGTCGTGCGATGCGGTGCGGCCGTGCGGCCGTACGGTGCGGGCGGCGCGGCGCGGCGCGGCCCTGCGGCGGAACGTGTAATAAGACTTGGCTCGCGCCGCCGTTTAATTAGCGATTGATTAGATAGGCCGGCCGGGATGAATGCGGCACGAGATACTGCTCGCAGAGGGATAGCCGGGGATCTGGCCGATGCGAACCGGGCCAGGCGAGCCGCAGTAATCGCGATCGGAATTTACGCGCGGTCATACGCGGCACCGGCGCATCGAACATTAAACATCAAACATCAAACATCAAACATCAAACATCAAACACGTGGCATGAAACACGAAACGCGAAACATTACCGATCTCTTTCCACGCCTCGAATTAAGCGGCCTCTGTTGGCTCGCTGAGACGAGTTTATTCGTGGGAATTACAGGATCGAAAGGTTACCACCGCGCCTCGCCGCGGCAAACGCCTACGCTGATTGATGACGGTCATTAAAGGTGAACGTCGCCTCGCCTCGCCTCGTCTCGCAACTAATCGATTATCCGCGTCCTTCTCTCCGTTTCCTCTTTCACTCTTTTACCTCTCCCTTATTTTCCTGTTGCTTCTTCGTTTCCTCTCTTTTTCGCTTTTATGGGAGGGAACATTTGGATCGCAAAACGTTGGGGCGTCCAATCGAGTAATTAATTTCACAGTTTCGCGTTAGAGTTTGGAGGATAGCGTTTTCAAACGGTTATATTATGTTCAGACGTACGGAATTCGCGTTGACGCATCGGTCGTAGTTTTATCGCAAATTTAATCGACCGATGCTATCGTTGAGGGCGAAATATTCGTTTCGAATCGAGCCGACCAATAAATGGAACCATCCGCTGGGCGCGTGAATCTATAATAGCTGTCATTGATTCCTGGCACACGTTCGAAATCATTTTTTTCATCAACAACGAGGCGCCAGGATTTGTTCGACTATTTTCATAATCGAAGAGAATTGGTGTAAGAAACGCTGATCAAAGATGCTTCGGGTAGGCAGAGGACGCAATTCGCTAGGACAGTCCTCATATATTTTTAAAAAGAATTTTCGGAAAGACTCTCCTATACCTAATAGCTGTGCCGTTGAGCGCGGTAGGTGCAGTATTCGATCGTTTTCCTCTATCGTTCGTTTCGCGAAGCTAACCGATTCGGCAAACGAGCAGCCCGCACTAATTGTTCGAGGCGCGGTACGCCTCTGGTTGTTACTGTCATCGGACCGTCAGTGGGACGACGAGGCACCGTGGCGCGTCGCGTCGCATCGATCGATCTCCGAAATTGAGAGGCAGAGTCGAACGCATCAGCTGTTGCGGCCCGGTTTTGTCATATGGCGCGCGCCGTTATTACGGGGGTCGTCGCTTAGAAAGTTTACACGCCTCTGGAAGAACGACAATGGCCCGCAAATGGGACACGCCGATACTGCCGTGGGAGCGAGACAGAGCGAGACGGAGAGAAAGAGAGAGAGAGAGAGAGAGAGAGAGGGAGAGAGAGAGAGAGAGGGGGAGAGAGGTTCGTGGAACCCGCGGCGAAACATCTGTTCCGCGAAACAGAGCTTCGAACCAATTTCGATATTGTCGGTGCGCGATCGGTACCCGGAAACTCCTTGGTTGCGGTAGAAATTGCGGTTGATCGCTTGCGGTTCGCAATGCGCGTTACCCGCGATCGTTTCTGCTTGCGGTCCCTGCGACATGCTCGTCCCTGTCCTCGCCCTCGTCCTCGTCTCCCTCGACGATTAATTCTGTATTAGCCCGCGACCTATTAACAGATACCGCGGAAAGCACGTATTTCCAAAATCTGTCTTTCCGTCCGATATATAATAATAGTTCAGATGGGATAGGACAGATTCGTACATTAGCACCGCCGGGGCGGAACGCTGAGCGTGCGAACGTATTTTTCGCTTCTTTTTGTAACAGTTGTTTCTCGCGGAAATGATCGAAAGGCAAGCATTGGCAGAAACGCGAACAAGCGTTCCGTTCGTCGATAACAATCTTTTGCAACTGTATCGCGATACCGACTGGACGTACGATCAAATATTTAAGGGTCGAAAACGAATGGCGAATGCTGCGTCGATAACGTATGCGCGTAGACTCCCGACTGACTCGCCCAGCTGTCTCGACGCAACTCGCGTAGGAGATCGAGTTTACCTTATCGCTTTAACGCGTATCATTTTGTAAACGGATAGAGCGCGGCTTACCGAGCGTTCGTCGAGGTTTACGCGAAAGCTTGCGCCACCGGGAGAAACGATTTATCGAGCAAAGTGCGGTCAGCCTCGTTGACCACACGGCCTGTAACTTGGTACACGCTACGACTCGCGTGAGTCGCCCGGGCCGTTGCTTCGATATTTATCATTGATATGTAGATTAATGGAAATGAAACGATAAATCTGATTACGATTTGTGCATTCGGATACTGGACGTAGACACCGTCATCGAGGAGGTACAGTTCGAAGCAAAAGCATTCCCACGCAGGGAATTTGTGGAAAACTCCGTTGCCAGAAAGAGCCAACGGCGCTCGAAAACCACCTTTACGGAAATATCTTGCTCGATTCCATCGACGTTTTCACCGTTCCTTTAGGCGGCAGCTCTAGACTCTCGAGAGAAGCTTGGAACCGTTTCCGTATTCCACCGACTACCCGGTATAGCTCCTGTTGGATGCTAGAGATTGTCGTATACGGTGTATACGCGAGAGGCGCGCGTCTCGAAGCGGAGAGCCACGTTCGCTATTAGAGAAAGCGACGAGCGGCGGCCGACAGTCTGGATTCGTCCGTCCCATTAGGAGTTTTCTCCTCGAGAGAGATGAAGAGTGACCGATGCGATGGTCGGATAGCGAGAGGAGAAGCGTGCGTGTTCGCGAGAGAGAGAGAGATAGAGAGCGTTGAAAGACACGGTTGGCGTGGGTCAGTAGACAGGACAGGACAGGACAGGACAGGACAGGAAGGCCAGCGTGATATTCGATAGGAGGGATCGCGTGCGCGGGGTGGCTGGTGCCACCCTAACGTGGCACGTGGGGCGCTACCAGGTGTTCCCTAGACGTCGCGCGTCGGGTCGATGCCGAGGCTCGGCGCACGCGCCGCTCGTTGCTCGCCGCGCCGAATCACCCCCGTAACCCTCGCGGACCTTTACGTCCCTCCGCCTAGCCGACATTCTCGTTTCTGGCTCCTCCACCCTCGACCTTCCCCCTTTTTGCAGAAGGGGAGATAGAGAGACAGAGACGAACAGCCCAGTACACCCTACATAGCGAGCGCAACGGCGTTCACCCCAACGAGCCGCGCGCGCGACTCTCCCCTATCAGACTGCACCAACACCGACATCGCCCAACCAACAAGTTCGCGTCGAGTCGCGTATCGGCGACACAGCGTCACCGCTATGCAGCCAATCTTCCGTAGGAATTGGAATTACCATCGGTCCCCGGCTCTCCCCTCGTTGCCACTCCCCTTTCCTCCTCTCCTCTCCTCTCCTCTACTCTCCTTTCGGACGTTTACGTACTCGCCGTTGCCGTTGTCGTTGTCGTTGCCGGGGCCGGGGCCGGGGCCGGGGCCGGGGCCAGGAACGAGGCCGGTGCCCGTGGCACCCTAGCCAGCTGTTCTCCCTCTTCCGACCGCGACGTCTACTTTCGATGCGGCCTGTCCCGTGGACGGAGCTACCGTATTATCGCCTAGCGTTTTGCTCTAACACGTGGCCGCGCTCTCGCCATTCTCTCTTACCGTCCCAGGTCCAGCAGACTGGAACATGACTAGATTTCCCAGATTTACGATCCGCGCGTAAATCAACGGCCGAATCGTCTAAGGAGAGGGAGAGAGAGAGAGAGAGAAAGAGAGAATCGGTAATTTCCTTGGAGCGGAGACCGCGGTGGAGTCTCGCATCGCGTCCGCGGCCGTGTCCGCCGGCACACACACACACACACACACACACACACACACACCCACAGTGGCGTCGACGGGCGTCGACGGGCGTTGCTCGGGGGCCGGAGAAATTTTCGGCGTGGAATCGATACGCGGATGGATCGGCAGGGGTTAAAGGTACCGGGTGTCGCTGCCAGGAGCCAACAACGGCGCGCTCGTTGCGCAACAATGGGACGACGGCCGTCGTCGGTACGCGCCGGTTGATCCGAAGCCAACGGGCAGCTACGCCAATGGTGCGAGTGCACACAGCGACAGCTCTAAACCGTGCGTCCGCGCGCGCGACCGAGCGAACGCATCGAATCAAAAGGCCTGCAGGAATCGAGAACTACCATCGGCAGCCTCGAGGGGTTGCGCAGCAGCCATCCCTCGCTCCTCCAGCATAAACCATCGGCGGCGGCAGAGGCAGAGGCAGAGGCAGAGGCGGAGGCGGAGGCAACGCGACGATGACGGCAACAGCAGCGCCACCCCAGAATGCCGACTCGGGGGGAGCCGCAGCGGCGGGACGACGGGGGTTCCCGGCTCTGCGGCGGTTGGACTGAAACGGGGCGAGGTTCGATGAGGACAGCCGAGAATCGCCACGCAGGGGAAAAGGACCGGAGAGAACGGCCAAAGTGGGGGACGAGCAGCGGACCGGCAGCGCCACCGACCAAACAGTCGCACCCCGACGTCGCGATCGTATTCGAGGGCACCCCCTGTCACTGGCGAGAGCCGCGACAGGGAGCGACCAGAGTATCCGGACAGACGGACGGACGGACGGACGGACACAGCAGGAAAGACGGACGGACGGTCAGTCAGTCAGTCAGTCGGTTGGTTGGTCCACTCGGTGCAGCTCGTCAACTAATCGGTGAGCGGAGGGGGGAGGCAGTAGACTCGAAACTCGAAACTCGAAATAACTACCGAGACGAAAAGAGAAAGAGTGACAGAGAGAGAGAGAGAGAGAGAGAGAGAGAGAGAGAGGGAGAGAGCGTGAGAGAGGGGGGACCGAGCCGGAACGAGAGAAAAAAGACGCTAAAAGGAAGAAAGAAGGACAAAAGACGCAAGCGAAAGAAGCAAGTGGAAAGATCGACGGTAAACGGCGAGTAGATAGCACAGCGCTAAACTAGTTCCGTAGCGGTGGATTCGACTCGAAGCGGATAGAGTAGAGAAAGCAACTGGGGTGGCTCCGGTGGAGGAGGGTGGTCGGTCGACGCGGTCGGAGGCTGGCATGGTGGCGGTGCATCCTACGAAGGAGCTGCCCTCGCCGTGCCGATGACGAGGCTGCAGATCGCGACCGATCGTGAGAAAGGCAGGTCGACGCGGAAGCCGTGCAGCAGCCGGCGGGCATCGTCCGCTTCGGTCCGCGAGGTAACCAGGAGGAGGTGGTTGGCGACAGGTGCGGGACTGGGCAGCGACGACGGACGGCGGCGACGGAGACGGCGGCGTCGCTGCACCGGTGGCGGCCGGCTAGGCGGCCTCGTCGCGATCCTCGACGTCACCGGGATCGACGTCGCGGGTAATCGGTACGGTGGTGCGTTCGTTGGTGCGGTTCGTGAGGGTGTTGCTAGCAGTGCTGTGGTAGCCGAGGAGGAGCAGGAGGAGGATAGGTGCTCGTCGAGGAAACCGTCGGTCGATCGTTCCCCACCGGTGATTCGTAGGACGTCGTCGAAATCGCCGGACGTCGACCACCAGCAGCAGCGGAAGCAAAAACAGCGGCAGCGACAGCAGCTGCAGGGAAAAGGGGTCGCGGTCGTCGATCAGCATGCCGCGCTGCCTCATGGCCAAGAAATGGAAGGCCTACCCGTGGCCGGACCGCGTCGACGACACCCAGGACGAGGAGACCGATCCCTCCGGCTTGAGTATGCAGGAGCACGCGACCAACGGTGTGGTGGTACACGGGATGCAGGGGACGGCCGGCCTCGAGAAACGACAGCTCAGGCATGAGCCGGAGGACGAGGAGATCGACGTGGTCGGCGACACCGACAGCAGGCAGGTCGATCATCAGCAGACCTGTTGGGGCCCGCACAGCCCGACCGCCGGGGCCACTGCGCCCAGTCCGCCGCCCCTCAACGCCTCCGGAGCGCTATACTACCACGGTGAGTAGCGAGTACGGCAACGGTGACGCTAACGGTAACGGTAACGGTAACGGTAACGGTAACGGTGAAGACAAACGATCGCGTTAGCTCAACCAACATCCTGCGTGTATTCGGTCCTTAACGTATTCCCCACGTGGACCCGAGCAATTGCCACCACCCGAGAACCTGTAGAATATCCGGAATCGCGCTCGTCGAAATGCTCGTCGCTAGCATCCCCCCAACCTAGACATCGATAGACTCAGTCCTAGCGCCACGCCCTGGCGGTCCTCGAGCGGCTATTCGGAAAAAGAGGACTGCCAGCAGCAGCCGAGTCAGCAGCCGCAGCAGCAGTAGCAGTCAGGGAGAGAGAGTCCGACCTCTCGGTGTCTGGCCATGCGTCGAGCCACGGGGCTGACACACCCGCCGATTGGCCGATCGGTTGTGCTATAGAGAAATTGCGGTAGTCGGCACGATAACGCGCCAGCCAGCCGCCCCATGGGGACGCTCGCCGGATAACGTCTCCTTTCGGGCCGAGTTAATGATTTTCCTCGTTCCGGCCATGCGTGGCGCACACGCGTACGCGTTCGCACACGCAAACGCACGCACGGACGTCGACCACGAAGAGCCGCGACACCACACCCGCCGTAGGCCCGATCGCTCATTTTGCTGCGGATATTTGGGCGGATCGAAGCGAAAGAGGAGGACATCCGTTTCTCTGTCGCTCTTTATTTGCGCGTCTCTTTTCTACTTTCCATTTGGGTCACCTCGCTCGCTGGCGCAAAGCGGCCAGCCAGCCAATCCTTTTCCCCGCAACTCGTCTGCTCGCGAACCGGGACAACAAAAATTCGGACAGCAAACGGAGTCGCGAGAACGCAGTTTTTGTTTAGCACGCGACAAACACCGCCGGAGGCTGTTGCACACGCGGCCGCTCGAGCCGTCGCGGCGCGGCGCGGCGCGGCTCGGCGCGGCTCGGCGCGGCCGATTGGCGCGGGAGGGGCTCCTTCGCGGAGCTGTTGGACGCTTCGAGGCTTCTTCGCGGCTTCGAGGCCCGTGAGCGATTTTAGGGGCTTCCGGATCGGTTGGCGGCCGACCTCTCCCCAGGGACAGGGAGGGCAGGCTTTCGCGTGGTCGGGACCCTCCGGTATCGATAAGCGCGGAGATGCTCGCCGTGTCGCGTTTGGAAACAGATTTCTCTGGCATTTGGGTCAAGTTCCTCTGGAGAGCTGCCGCACCGGCGACTGCTTTCAGCGGCGATGCCAAAAACCGCCGAGATTTTCAGCGACGCTTTTAGTCGCAGCTGCGGCTACAGCCAGTTTATTTTGCGTTTAACGAGCGGAATTCGCGCTTTGCCGCGGACAATGGCGAGAGCTTGAATCGAGCTCCGTTCGCGGCTCTCGAGCAAGCTTCGCGGCAATCTTTGTGCTTTATTTTGCTGAAAGTGTCGCGCGTTGCTTGCGTCGTATTCCGGGTCCCTTCCTTTTTGGAAAATTTCTTTAATCGGAAGATGGACATTTCGACGAAACTTTTCAGTTTCCAAGTGAAACAGAATCGAGACGGTATTGGAAGGAAAAATGCGTAAACATCTTTTGTCCAACCGTTTCGAAAGTAACGAATAAACGAAATCGATGAAGCGAATGTAGAAAGATATGGCTGCCAACGGATGTACGGTAAGATGCTTGAAATTTTCGAGACGCAAATTTCTGTTACAAAAGTCCCCCATCCCGCGTAACAACAACCCCCCGCGATGGTTGAGGAAATACAACGGGACGAGAACGCGATTTGAAAAATACAACGGCGAACGTCGCGTAGTTTGCCCTCGATTGCCGCTACCTGCGAGTATTTACGTGTTGAATACGCTCCACAAGTTGATTTACGTCCCCGTACACCGTACTTATATCTATACATATACGAACATCGCGCACCTCGACCTCGACCGGCATGGCGCGCCGCGGCGCGGCGCGGCGCGGCCCATTCGGATCGAGCAGGGTTCAAGAAATCGCGCGGGCTTGGAAATTTCCGAGAGAACCTACTAAAAAGATCATCGTATTCGACAATTAGCCGCGTCGATTCGCGTTGGTCTCGCGAACGCGCGCAACCTCGGGCCTCGGTCAGCATCGTCGTCGTCGTCATCCCCCGTTTTCATCGATACCGGGCCGCTTACGAACTACCAACTACCAACTATGAACTACGAACAGGCGCAGCTGATAATTATAGGTGAACGTTACGTAACCGGGCGCGCACGTGAACCGAACGCGTAAGCGAGTGAATTAATGCGAAAACCGCGCGAATCCAGTTGTTAATTGAATTTCGTTATCGATTGTAACGCCCGACCGTGTCGGGTCTTTAACATGGCGCGAACTGTTATGTAACACGTGCGCCTCTGCGACAGCGTGTTCGACGCGACTCTAGGCGACGCGCGAGGCGCGGATCGAACTTATGAAAATTGCAGCAACTTGTTCGCCCGACTGTGTTTAGCCGCGCGTTTACACGTACGCTCGGCGAATTGCCTTGTCGACGATCGGATTCTACACCTTCTCGCTGTTTCCATCAAACATTTCGCTTTCTTTCAAACATTTTTTACTACCCTGAGACGCGGTTTCCACGTTTCGTCAAATCCCACTCCACTGTTCCCAGCTGCTTCTTTCAATTTTATGTCGCGTCGGAGTTCTCGATTCAATCGAACGTTTATCGCGATACCGTTTCGTTCCTCGAATATTTCGGTATTTCATAAGTTCTTTGAATTCGGATAGCGACGCGCCGGAGTTTCGTCGTATCAGTATCGCGTCGGAATTCTCCAAAGTTCTTGTCCTTTCCGATGGAAGGGGAATGTTTTGTCACGTTTTAAAGTTCGCGAGATTCCAAGCGTTTCGTTCGTGTCCTTTTTCTTTTGGTCGGTATCGACGTCGAGCTACCGCGTAGGAGTCGCCGCGAGGCGATCAGAATTCAGGTCGAAAATATGTAACGACGGGGCGGCATCGATTAAACGGCTTCCTTTTGCTGTAATTCCATCATGAATAACGAATTGCATTTTCCTCGTGCAGCGGTCACGTAACGCTTTATTGTTCGGTCGGGATCCGCGAAACTCGATCCTTTTCGAATATTTTTCACGGCGAACGCTAGCCGAACGCTTCGCGCAATTTTGATCTTTCCAGCAGGCAAATGAATTTTTACACGGTCCAAGAAACGGAAAACGGAACCTAATTCATCCACCCCACGATCGGCCAATTTGGTAGTCTGCGGAAAACGCGCGCGCCGACTCGCGCCCGCGCTGTTTTTCCGCGCAAACGCCGCTCCCTGGGGAAAAGAAAAACGAAGACGAATTCGAGGACGAAAGAAGTTTCGCCAGCGTGTCGCGTGGCGTCGCATTACCACGGATAGCGGTACAGCGTCTGCATATTCTGCACATGTTATTGCACCGGTGCGACGCAGCCTCGTTGGCGCGGCGCGGCGCGACGCGGCTCGACAGCTTGGCTCCGTTTAAGAGATATCGGCAAAGAAGGGTTCGCTGAGGGAGCGGCGACGGATCGGGTTCGATCGCGGTCGGAACCGATCGACGAATAACAATGGCAAAGGACCTTACATCGGCCTTTCAAAGGCTAGAATCAACAGACTCGTGGGAGCGTGCGGAGCGTTCATTCGACATTATTGATTCTCACCCTCTCCCCTGCTGCCTCCCTTTGTCTACCCCCTCTCCGAGCCACCCTCGCCCGTCCTCTCTCTCTCTCTCACTCTCTCTCTATGCTCCCGTTCCTCCGGTCCCTCCGGTCCCTCTCGCGTTGATGAAATGCACTTCCAGACACGGCCACTCTCCTTTCCTTCTGTGTGTCGACGTCGACTCCCTTTTATTTCAGCCAATAATAGATGCGCGCCGGCTGATCGATCGCCAGAACAGTTTTCTGATTTATTGCCGTCACGCGTCCCTCGAGCCTCAAACCCTACGACCGGCGAACATATATAGGTGTAGGCGAAGGCGTAGGCGCGAGTGTAGGTGTGGATATACATGTGGATACAGCAGGTATATGCCACGGTTCATCGGATCCGGAACGCCTTCGTTGCGGTTGTTATTTGACCGAGGCAAGGGACGTCAATCTTCGGAATCCCAGATCCTCGTCGCCTATCGTTTCATCGACCCCGACGATTCCCCAACTTCCCGACTCGAGACGCCAAAAGCATTTTTTTCTACTCGATCGGAGTCTGTTCGATCGTGTTGAAACGAGCGAGACGAGTTCTTTTCAAAAATGTTCGTCTTCGATTCGAGGAAGATTTCGTCGTTCAATCGGAATTCTATCGAGATTCGCGTCGCGGACGCGGGCAACAAGTCGGTCCGGCGCGGCCCGAAACGTCGAAATCACCGAAACGACCCATACATAATTCATAACGGTGATCGGCGACAAACCTCGAACAAAAGCAGCAACAGTATTACGCGATTAACCGGCTCCGTTCCATATTCATGGGAGCATTACCTACAATTCCGGCGCCCGAGCGACGAGCAACAGCGTTCCGACCATCTCCGAGGACGAGGGCAAGGACGCGAGCGTCCGCGAGCGCCAACGAACGCCTGCTGAAACCGGCACGGCGACCGTTGACGACCGTCGGCGACCGTCGGCGAAACGCGTCGCGATTAACCGCCCTACTATTGCCAATCGCCGGAACCGGGATGCCGGGCTCGCAATCGTCAAAGTTTCTCCCTTTCGCAACAATCAAGCCCGAACCACTTGCACAGCTTTACTCCGGAAATACTCTCTTTCGAATAATCGAACGAAAACAACTCGATAGAAAAATATCAGCAGCGGAGAATTCCAAGTTGTTAACTGCATATGTATCTGTAACGCGAACGGCTTCTCTCACCTCGTTTCGATTCGCTGGAATAACCAGCGTGTAATTAAAAGCGACGGTCTCGTTACACCGCCCCGGTAAATAACATTCTTGTTTAATCCCTACGAATCGAAAGAATCTCTCGACACGCGACGCACGGGTTTTTCGTTTTCGGTCGACGAGAAATGAGAATTTCGCGAATTCGTGCCGGTGGGTCAAGTGGCGGAGTGCGTTCGTTCCAAGTGTCGGAATATTTATCAAATTTCCTCTGCATTCGCGCGAAACGCGAAACGCGAAACGTTTGAAAGCGCTGCCTGTTATTTCCCATGTTCCGCATCCGCAGCGTTGCTATCGCTACGCTTCGGTACGGATACAGATACAGATACAGATACAGATACAGGTACAGATGCGCTGGCCATACAAGTTCCAATTTCTGTACGTTGATCAATCGGTTCGTTAACGCCGTTGTTTCCATCGAACTTTCGTGCATTATCAAGTGATCCGATCCGTTGGTAAAATATCAGGGAGCTTGTACATACACGGGCCAAGATTTTTTTCCATACGAAATTCATAAAAGCGATCTGCAAGTGAAATTTGCAACAAAAGTTTCGATTGGTGGAACTTGGTTTACCGGAGGGCTCGACCATAATATCGATGTGGGAAACAATGGCCAGCCGAGTGGCAGCTCGACGATCTTTAATTATACCGGAGCATTTTCTCGAGTGGAACGAAACGTTCCGGCGACGAAAATTAAAGGGCGCTAATAACATAACATTTCTTCCCCTCGCTCGCTGTCAGCTGGCTGCTATCTCTCTTTCTCCCCCCCCCCCCCTCTCTGCCCCCCTTGTCATGTTATTCTCTCTCTCTCTCTCTCTCTGTCGGCAGTCTTGCCGTGAATATTTGAATTGGTGAATCAGACGGAACCGGTGCGCCGTTTTCATTTCCTGGTGCCGACACACGCCAGCTGCTTCCACCATGTGCCACTGTTAACGAGAAAACGACGGGGTCGAAAAACCGAGAGGGTAAAAAGGCTTCTGTATAATATAGCGTGGGGTAACTGTTGCGCAGTCCGTTCTCCGTTCGCAACGAGCGCGTCCCAGGCGTCCTTGCGATCGCTCGATCAGCTTCGTGTCACGGCTTTTCCATCGCGCTTCTTCTCCTCGGCCGTCCGATGCTCGAACAAATTGAATTTTTCATTTCCTGGAGGCGGCGGGGCAAAGTGGGCCAACGTGGACCGATAAAGAAGACTCTAAGGAATATTCCGATTATGTTATCGACCACCGCTTGCTGTCTGCTCTTCGAAACGAAGTCGATCGATGAGACGGTCGAATCTATTTTTCGAGGAAAACTGGAATTTTGGTTGAATTTCAAAAGAAGAGAACGTCTCTCGATTAAATACGATGCGAACATATCTACGAAATATAAAACAGCATGTACATCGAATGAAAAGAAAAAAGACAAAAGTAGTATATTCGCCAGGAGTAAAGATAAAAACAACTCTCTTTTTCGTTCGCGTTTACGATTAATTCGATTCCGTGCGCGAAAATGTAACAATTCGCGTAACGATTAACAGTTTGCCTCTGACACGTGTGCCCAAGCACAGTCTTGATATTTTGTACGTTTAATCCATTCTTTTGTGGGTGTGGAGAACAAACGGCCTGGGAAAATTCATTCGTAGTTTTTCCTTTACGAATCTTTGTTTCTTCTCTGATGGAGGACGGCTTCCTTTTGTTTCGTCTCGTCCAGCCTTGCTTGTCTCGCCTCGCCTCGCCTCGTCTCGCGTTGCTTCGCATCCGGCTATTTTTTTTTTGGTAAAGTGCTAGCGATGTCCTTGTTCTATTCGATGTTAAAACCACAAAACGGAACGTCTAAAGAACGTAATACACATCCATTTCTTTAGCAAGAAATGTTTTAAAAACTGTGAATCTTGTCAACAAATTATTATTCCAACGTTCGAGAAGGGATTGAAGATGTTCGAGGGCCACGGAGTCCCCAAAGTAACAGAGAAGCCCTTCGAATGGCTCTTGATATAAAATAAACCTGACATAACCGGCAGAGATATTTCACCGATCATTAAGAATTCCGATCTGCACTGGGGAATGCGCGAATGCGCTAGGAATTCGCAACGAAATCCGTAAGGTCCGAGTCATCGCTCCGACCGCGATCGTTGGTTCGTCGATTCGAAGGTTGCACGAACAAATGAGAAAGTGGCAGAGATAGGGAACAATTACCGGGCCGGTAGTTGCGAAAGCAATTTCCCGAAACAGTTCGGGAACTGTACCCGAAGCGGACACTCGGTCCGTGGTACTAATTAATTGTTCCCGTTGTCGTTGCCGTTGGCGTTGCCGTTCCCGGTTAGCAGAACCGAATCGGTCCGATCCTGGGTCGACCTTCGAACTTTCCTCGAACCGTCATCCAGAGGAATCAGTTGCGCAAACGGCTAGTCTTCTAGTCAGCTAGTCGGTTAAGTCGGTCGGTTAGTCGAGCATAGTGGCCTAGCGTCGCGGAGAGGCTTCGCTCGGTATCAAGTATTTTCGATTCCGTTGGTTTCCTCTCGCGTGATGTGCCTCGCCGCCGCGCTTAAATTGTTTAACCGGCCCAGCCAGTTGCCGTTTTTATTGCTCTTGACCACGCGACACAGTCAACCTTCGATGCCTCGTTGCCTTCCAACTGGCAACTCCCAACTCCCGACTCCCGACTCCCGACTCCCGACCACCAACTTCCAACCGGATGCGATCGATACCGTCCGCTGCGACAATCTAACGCGACGGTTCGCATTGTTGCGAACCACGAGCCTCGAATACGCGTACGAACGCGAATACGTGTACAAACACTGATGCGAATACGAATACGAATACGAATACGAATACGAATACGAATACGAATAGGAGAACGGAGAAATTACCCGGCCGAGCAATTTCCTTCTCGCTCCCTCGCGGCAGCCAGCATCCACTGTCTCGTAATTTCTGACTTCCACCATCCCTATCATCCGACAGTCGGCTGTGCTCCGCAAATCTCGAGTCGCGAGTAGCGAGCGACAATCCCAACGACCGGAGAACGCCGAGCCTCGGCGAAACACCGGAGCCGGAAGTCCTTGTTGCTTTTGTGCACGAGGACGGCAAAGGAACTCCGATCGATACGCTCGTTAGAAACCAGAGGAGACTCCTCTATTGTTCGACCCGACAGGACCACTCGATGCGGATCAGCAGATTTTCTGCATTTCGGGTGGAAACGAGGGGAGGAAATTATATCACGGTGAGTTCGAAGCCATCAAAAATGATCGACCGCCTGAAAATTCGGCAGACGGCCGCTCGACGATCCGACTTTCGATTACTCGATTTCCAGAATCGACGAACGTTAATTCGCGTTACTCGTTAACGGCCTCTAATCAGCTTCGAATCGAACCATTGAACCACGCCGAATAAGCTCATCCGACCGACTAATATTCGAAGCTAATTTTAGGCTCGATAGAGGCCGAACCGTGTCGCCCTTAACGCCGAATTATTCGCGACACGGTGGAGGATGTTATAATAGTTTCGGGCCTGATTGCGCAAATTTTTCACGGTTTCCATTTTCCATCGTTCGGCGAGCAAGTGCCGGTCGCATCGGCGATGGCCCTGACCTCGGCGATCCAACTCGGACGCGACTCTTCAACCTGCCGGATCGTCGATCCGTGGATTCTCGAACCCTCCTCGGGACAATGCATCTAGTAATCGCTTTCGAGGGTTCGCCTCTTTCTCTCGCTCGACGTTCGGCCCACGAGCGAAATGAAAAACGAGGGTGCAAGGCGAAATGGGGATTTTTGTTTGATCGTAGCCGTCGTAACAGTTGTATCGGGCCTATAACAATATCTGCCAAGCGGAACTGCGCGAATACGTCTATGTATACGTAGTCGGAGGTCTCGGCTGATCGATTACCTCGGTAATTGCGCGAACCTCTCGCACGTATTCTCAGCCCGGACTCGTGCAACTTTCAAACTTCTACCGTACCAACGCGTCGTTTAGCAGCTTCAGGATAATTCTCTCGTTTTCACCGATTTCTATTCCTCTCGATCATTTTATACTATTTCAAATAAAACCTGTCTATGCCAAGAGTGGCTAGTCCCTTGCAATACCGATTCTGGCCGTCTCTGCAGTTGCAAACCAAGGCTGTCGCGAACCTCGTTTGTATACGGACTACGCTGATCGCATTACCCGTTAAACCGATACTTTTTAAGCAGCCTGCAACGATTCCTCGATACACGTGTCGTTCGGACAATAAAGAATACCGCGACTAACGATCGTCTTCGTGTTCCGATTGCAGGTTACACGCACGAGGCCTGGATCAACCATGAAGAGCCGCCAAAGTATGCGACTCTGCGCTCGGCGGCCGAGTTGGCCCGGCCGGTGGTTCCGTCGCCTCCGCCGCCGCCACCTCCGCTGCAGCAGCAGCAGCAGCAGCAGCAGCCGCAGCCGCAGCCGCAGCCGGCAGCATCTCAAGATCTGGCCGCGGTGGTAAACGTCTCCAGCTTGCACCAGGCCCATGCGACCACGACCGCGTCGCCGTCGCAGTCGTCGACCTCGCTCGGCCTGCCACCTCGCAAGAGTCTCGCCATGTGCTTCACCAGCACCGGCACGGCTCTGTCGCTGCCTCCGAAGAAGAAGGACATCTATCGGCCGTACAGCCTGCAGCCGACATCGGAGATCCGCACTTCGGCCGAGGAGGATCTGTCGGCAGCCCAGGCTATTCTAGATCTGAGCGCGTCCCCGGCAGCGCCCACGCACTCTGTCTTCATCCACACGCTGTCGCCTCCGCCGCCGGTGTCGGCGCCGCCTCCGCCGCCGCCACCGCCTCCACCACCGCCGCTGCCAGCGGCGGTTCCGCAGCCCGGCGCGGTGGCGGTGACGGTGGCGGTGGCGGTAACGGCCGCAGGCCAGCTGCAGCCGACGCAACTGCAATCGACACCCGCGACCCAGCCCATCCCGGTCTCCGTGCTGGTCCCGGTGCCCGGCTCGCAGCCCAACAGCCAGCTCAGGCAGCAGGAGCAGACGCCGCAGCCTCAATCACCCGCGACCGCCGAGGCCAACGCGAACATCAACGGCGCCGGTAGGGACGGGTGAGTAGTAGCCGCGAGCTCGTCGATCGCGGCTCGCAACTTCCGTTGCGAGAACCGATCCTTGTTTGCTCGACGACCGCGAGGCCAATCTCTAGACACAGTGGTCGCTCTTGGGAACCGAACCGGGCTTCGGTTTAGAGCTTGTTTCTTGGAGAAGAGTGCCAAAAGCTTTCGAGTCGAAGATACGAGTACGATCGTGGACTCGATCAAATCCGTTCGCTAGCATACGATGCTGGTCAACTGGGGAGACTCTGGTCGCGGTTATAGAAGCAGAAAGGTTGATTTTCTTCGATGTCGTTGACCAGCGACCTATTCTTAGCAGAAAGTTGTCGAATCGCTTAGGGGAGTACAAGAGAATCGGAATGCGTTGCCGTAGTTAGAAACGTTCAACGGACCAATTTTAAGCAAAACTTGATCGGGGGGGGGGGGGGGGGACAACCGATGGCTCTTCCATGCCAGGTCTCTCAAAATCGACCACTGTGCGCTACAAAGAAATCCCGCTTATTTCCAAACCAGTGTTAAATGTGACGACAACCGTTGCTTCAGTGTACAACCTTGCTTGTTGGATGTTGTTTCAAGATCGTCGATCGTTTCTATGGTACCTGGCTAATGAATGTTGTTGCGTTAATATGTCGCATGATCAGCCTATTGCTAGTTGACTCCCTGAAACCCCGCCCTTGGACCACGGGACTCCGCACTTCCCAGAGCCCAGAAATCAATCAATCGCATCTTACCGATCTTCTTAACCGACAGTGGCGGCAACGGCAGCAAGACGGTCGCGTACACGTACGAGGCGTTCTTCGTCTCCGACGGCCGTTCGAAACGACGCAGCACGAGCACGAACGGCGCCGCTGTCCCAGACAAGGAAGCTGCGCAACCCGACAGGCCCAAGTTCACGTGCACGGAGTGCGGCAAGCAGTACGCGACCTCCTCGAACCTGTCCCGGCACAAGCAGACTCATCGCAGCTTGGACTCCCAATCGGCGAAGAAGTGCATCCACTGCGGCAAGGCGTACGTCAGCATGCCCGCCCTCGCGATGCACGTGCTCACCCATAAGCTGGCCCACAGCTGCGGCGTTTGCGGCAAGATGTTCTCTAGGCCGTGGCTGCTGCAAGGTCACCTGCGAAGTCACACGGGTGAGAAGCCGTACGGGTGCGCCCACTGCGGCAAGGCGTTCGCGGACAGGTCGAATCTGAGGGCCCACATGCAGACCCACTCCGCGGACAAAAACTACGAGTGCTCCCGCTGTCACAAGACCTTTGCGCTCAAGTCCTACCTGAACAAGCACCTGGAGTCCGCCTGTCTCCGCGACGATGAAATCCCCGGTCAGCAACAGCAACAACAAAGTGCGACGCAACATCAACAGAACACGAACTGCGACTTGTAGCAGCGTTACGCAACGCCGCTGAATGTCGTCGGCTGTCCCGACGACGCCAGCGCTGCGGCGTTTGTTCCGGAGAGCTAGCGGTCGCACCTGGCGACGCCCGGATAAACTTCTAAGCTATCGAGGGAATTCGGGTACGATCCAGATATACAAAAAGGTTTGACCGTAGGTTTTAAGTAGAAAAGTGCCAGTAGAGAATGATATGATGCGTAGCAGAACAAAAAGAAAAAAAAAGAAAACGATAATACGCGATCGTGAAATAGGATCGATGACGATGACGATGACGATGACGATGACGACTACAACGACAATGACGATGATGATGATGATGCTGATAATTACGATGATCATAATCACGATGATGATGACGATGATAATTACGAGGACGACAACGACGACGACGATGAAGATGATGATGATGATAATGATAATGATGATGACGCTGATAGTGATGGTGACGATGATAATTATGATGTAGATGGTGACGAAGATGAGAATGATAATGATGATGATGATGATTATGATGAAAAGGTGGAGGAGAATAACAATGAGAGATGACACAACGAAGGTGATTATAATTGATGGGAGTAGAGAAAAGTTGGTGGTATCGGTTTCTTAAATAATGTCTAACATTAACAAAAACGTCCAGTAATGTTTAAGTCTTAAATCGAAGCAAACGAAAAGAAAACGAGAAAAAAGTAAACGAAAGACGAACGATATAAAATAGACACGAGGATGATTCGAACGATAAACAGTTTCTCGAGGGAAAGAGTGAGAAACGAGAAAACAAAATGGGAGAGAGACACGTCGAACAGTGACGTCCACACTGCAGTCTAGTCACTCTAGTCGATTATACCTATTACATTATGATATTATATTATTATATTATATATTATATTATTATTATATATATAGTATATATATATTTACTAGCGCGTACGGTTCTAGTCGCGAGCTCGTTACGGAGACACTATTTATTAATACTTAGCTGCCTAAAGCGACGAAGAAGCAAAACTCTCCGCGGATACGATGACCGATACAAGGGTTTGGGGGTGGGTGGGGGGGGGGGGGTATTCTCACCGCGAACGTAGGTAAGTAGGTCACGGTGATCGCGGATTGGAGATACAATAATTGGGAGCTAGGTGGCTCTGTGGTTAGGAGGACGAGACTTCCGGCCGGAAGATACGCGGACATCTTAGCCGTCGCGTCGAATCGTGTATCTCCCGTCGGCGTCCGCTCCCGTTGGGGCCGAGACCGGGACGCATGGCAATTGCCGTCGACTCCGTCGCTTCCGCACTTCGTGGCTCGTGAACGTGGATCGTCTTAGAGCCCGCGACGATCCTCTTGCATGTTCCTCTCCGACGAGTCGGGATTATAATCGACCGGGATCGACGCGACACGTGGACGATCGACGCCATCGTGAAAGTTCTTTCGTTCCGAAGAGAGAGGCTTTTCGCGTGTGTGGGCCGACGCTCGTTGCGTCTGTTTTTAGTCGTAAGGGACGAGGAATGGTTCCTTTTCTGATAAACGAGGCCGGTGAGTTTGTCTCCACGAAGAATTTATAGAGACGGGTGTACTCGCATGGCAGCCAGGGCGACGTACGGTTAGCGTCAGAGTAGGAGTCGAAGTCGAAGTCGAAGTCGGAGCTAGACGATGGAGATACCGAGACTTTTGGTTACGGCGTTTCGAGGTTATTAACTTTGAGAAGAATACGAAGACAGGCGAGAATCTACTCCTCTATTGGGTTGAAAATCGAATTACAAAGCACAGTTGGAGAGCTACTTTGCGGGTACACCTGGGCAATATTCTCTTCTTGAAACCGATCTCTAGAGGTTACGAGAACATATTTTGTAACACGATAACGCATTGTATAGGGAAAGAAGATTCAAAGGCCTCCATTTTGGTCTCGCACGACTATTTATTTACTATAAGCAAAGCCAAGGATCCGAGATTAGATCCGATCTCGAATTGTTCCTCGTCCACCAGGAAATAGTAATTTTCTATGGGAGAGTACGATAGTTTTTGTAAAAAAAAGTATTGCTTCCGGCGAACATAGCCATCTTTTTTTCGGGTAGGATGCGACACGAGGTCGGGCGCTACACGCAAGCCTCGACGCGAAAATGAAAAAACCAAAGACGCGTATTTAATTACACTTCTGATCACATTAACACACGCAGAGACACGTACACGTACATCGACACTTACAATTCGAACAGAATTTCTACAGGATTACATACTCGCGTCACAGCGTAGCCTCACGCGCGCGCGCTCCCACACGCATACAAACGCATACAACACACGCGCACACGTACACAGAATAATATCTAGATCAGATTTCGACTAATAGATGCGTAATATTGTTATACACATATTTTATAGAAGCAATATAACGAGTAAGGGAAAATAAAAACTAAAAAACATAAATAACGACGGCCCGTACGGTCAAAAAGCAATGTTTCGACACAACGAATTATATAATTATACATATAGAGGCGGACATCGAAGTTTAACGTGATAGGAAAACGATGATTTGCTTCGGCACGGAAACGTTTCTTTTCGCGATCGTTGTGGCCACGTGCTTCCGGCTGACTCGCGCGACCCGATTTCAAACACCTTTCGAGAGAACGGTGCACTCTTCGGTTCGTTTCTTCGATTTCAATATTATTCCTTCACGTAATCCATTTCTATACAAATTTGCTCCACTCGTTTCTACGTTACCATAGCTGCGAGATTTTTCATAATTGTACATACAACGAAATTTCAAGTGACCTTCCAAGAGCTTCGTTCGGTGCGATTAATATTTCGCAGGTAGTACCTATCTTTCAGATTTCGAGATTCTCGTCTACTTCATTCGTTACGCAAAATTGTGAACCGTGAATTCAATCTGAAACGATTTATCTATCAGGTGTCCGATTAGTTATCGATTTTCTAAACTTCTATAATTCTGCAAGTTCCTCTTAGATTATCTATTGCTAGATAATTGTATATACTACATTTTTTCGACCCGTTGGAAACCGTTAGGCTTTCGTAATCTCGAATTATACATCTGCAAATAATTTGATAGATTTTTTTGCCAAGATTCCAGCGCGACAACCGCATAGTTCAGGTACTCTCTCATTTAGGGTAGCCACGGGCAACTTGATCGAAATATTTCCGGTAGGCGAAGCATGCGCAAGCTGTTGGTATCGCTTGAAACAAAAGTTGCGATTTCAAGTTTTTCCACTTGTACTCTCGGAAGTAAACGAACCCGCTTTACTCTACCAAAAATTGCATGAATTTCGAGACAAAACGGTTGGACGTTCAGATTCGGAATGACATCCATTTGTTCGAAATTTGGACGAAGCTTCGACGCGATAAAGTTTAACAAATCAAACGTATCGGTTCACTCAACCCCGTTCATCGAAACTTTTCAAATACGATTTACCCTCGATCGTACCGACAAACGCTTCGAGCAACGAAACTGTGCGCATTCAAAAACGATAGAAGCATGGAACGAAACCGAAGAATCGAACCTGGTGCAACCTTCGCCATTTTTAAAAGAAAACGATCGCACGATATTTTTCGACCAAAGGAATAGTCTAACAGTAGTAGTTGGATCGCGCGAGACGATCACGGAAGACCGTGGACCGACGCCGGACGATCCGACGAGTCATTTTGTAATAACGAATTGCCGACAAATAATTGCCGCGTTGCATGTACAGAGTAGCCAATCTCACCGCCAAGATAAAACTAACAAAACTACAAAAAAAAAGACGGGAGAAAACATGGCAGAACGTGTCGCGATCACGATGCTTTGCGTACGGCGACCGTGGATGTGGATCTTTGCGATCCTTCGAGAGGAATCTCGAGGATTCGCTAGGATTGTTCACGGCGTGAGCGAGAATGCGAGAGAGAGAGAGAGAGAGAGAGAGAGAGAGAGAGAGCGAGAGAGAGAGAGAGGCTTTATCTCTAATCCTGCCGTTGGCGACGTTTGTTTCACGAGGTTCTCGAAGCTGCGATCGTGTGCAAACGTAGAGCAATAAATCCCTAAGCAATATTAAGTAATTAACAAAGTAGAATTAGTCCGTCGGTGCGGATTTCAAGAGGGAGAGAACGCAAATGAGTTTGCGAGTGAGAGAATGAATGACGTTAAAAGAGAAACGTAAAAACGAGAGAACCAAGTGCACCGTCTGATGCGCGTTTCTTTAATTACAATTACAATTACAATTACCGTAATAGAGAAAAAGATACGAGCGGAAGTGTAATGAACGGCCAAGCTCGCTTCCGGTTCGTTCGCTTCGCTTCGATCGAACACCTCGACACCACTGACCTTCGCTCGGTTTTTTCCTTAGGTATTAGGTACGGATCGATTGTTCATTAAGCGACCACGGCCTATACGATAGACGATTACATACACATAGGATACGTTTTACTTATTTGATTTTTCTCTTTTTGCGAATTGTTGTCAGTATTATTATTATTATTACTATTATTACTATTATTACTATTTAATTTTGATTATTATCAGCAACGTTAGCAGCATTATCGTATTTATTATTGTCATCGGTATTTATTATATTTATTATATTATTATTATTATTAGCTGATTGTGCATTTTATTTATCCTTACGCGGTCCTGGGTTTCATTCGCGATGATGGTGTTGTATATTATTATTATTATTATTATTATTATTATTATTAACATTAATAATATTATTAGTATTATTGTTATTGCTGTTATGGTTGACGAACGACGTTGTCGATGGGATTACTATAGATAGGTACAACGAGCCAAGACAACGATCAGTATCGCGAAACGCAACGAAGAATTAGGCTGTTGGGGAAGAAAGGAAACAATTTCCGTTTTCGACGAGTCGGTATGTTCGGTCGGACCGCGTGTACAGTCCAACGTCTAACGAACGATCTTTTCGTAGATAAACACTCTTGGCCGCGCACTTGGCGGGCGAGGTATACACTCGTCAACAATTTTTAGGAGAACTGTGCGCGTTCAGGTCTCGATTGCGAAAGCAATAGCGAGGCGAAACCTCCGGCACTGTGAAATAACCTACTGTTTCAAATCTTTCTCGCTACACCCCCGTAGACGAGAAAGTTTTCCAGCAACTACTTTTACTATACTATACTATACTATACTATACTATATTAGTAGCGTGTCATCTCTTTTATTATTAGTAACCGCTCGATTGGTTCTTTCGACGATCGTACTTGTGCGATTTTGAACGAATATTTTCTGTCAGAAGCAGCAAATTCAAATGAGAAAAGAGAAGAATGGCCAAAATAGTTCCTAATTCTCTAATTTAGTTATCAATGCGATAGAGAAGTTGTCGAAATTCTTCCGATAGGTGTTACCAATGGACAAATATAATATTTTAATGTATCTCTTACCGATACACGCGGTCTAAAATCTCGTAGCAAAGTTCTTTTTTCGCTATTCTACAACTTCTCTTTCCTAACAAATAATTGCAATGTTCTTCGATGTAATAATCCTTGGAAATATCAAACGGTGTTGTACGGTATTTCCGGCGTTTCCATTTTGGCCGTTCGCCATCGCACCGGAACCCGGCCGCGCCGAGTTGTCGTTAATATTCTTGATCGTCTCGGGCGCTTGGAGCAGGAGCAGCAGCTCGTCGGGCCGCCAAGCGACGTCGCCAAGCCTCGGATAGACCTATTGATCACCAATTAATTCGGTCGACGATGGGAAAGAAGAACATTCGGGGGTTGGTGCGGCGAGGGTCGACGGTCGATGGATAGGGGGCACGGGCATGGATGCGAACGCGAACGCGAAAGAGGACGCGAACGCGAAAGAGGACGCGGACGGATGAAAATATTCACAGAAGTGGCATCGGGTGCCGTTGGCCGAGGTCAGAGTTCGTTACTGGGGAATTTCCACGGTTCGTTAGGACAAGTCTCGCGGACAATTAAAGTATTTTAATTGACCGTCCAGATATCCACGTTTGTCCTAACTCCAGCACATTACTAACGACAACAACCCGAAACGAACCGCGGCCGTTCTCAATTAACGAAATAATTAAGAGTTCTCCGAGCCACCGTGTACAATCTCCTCTCTATTTTCGAGTATCTTCGCAAACGTAGAGAAACGGGAGGGAACAATGATTGTCCCGTGTCGCGGACAGAAATGTTTTCCGCTCGAACCTGCTAACTTAATTATCAGGGAACAACGTCTAGTTTTTGTTTCGCCCGAAACATCCGTCGGGGACCAATCGCGCGGCCGATCAATCTTGTCGATTGGGCTGTTGCCGATTGTCTCCATTTTCCTCATTTTCGTTCAAATAGCGTTCAAACGAATCAATTTGTTGGCACCTTGACGAACAACACCGGCATTATAGTTTGACAGACAAGCGTTATGTTACGCATGCGTCTATCGATTGTAATTGTAGATCATAGATTATAGATTGTAAATTATAGACTGTAGATATCATGTCTGGAACTTGTTTCGGACGATCGCATGCTGTAATCTACGAGGACGAAGCGTTGTTCCTTCCCGGCAAGATTGATTCGCAAGAAACTTGAAATGTCTGGTCGATTTGAAAACTCTGACCATTGGAAACGATCGTGCTCGAACTCATCGTTGACATTCACGTTTCGACGTTCACGCTTTTTCGACGTCGTTGCTGCGAGGCGGTCCGAGCTGCTCCGGGTCGCCCGACGAGTGTGCGCGAATCGAATGAAATAGAATGGAAGTAGCGAGGGCTGCGTTGTTAACAGACGGGAATTATTTCGAATTGTCGATGGTATCGTTTGTTAGAATCTCCAAGGTGAAGACCGATGTAGATGTTCGATCGAGTTCGGGGGGACTGTTATCCTCCACCACCTGAAACACCAATTTACACCAAACAATTAATAAATTCCAATTACAAAGTGTTCAGATCTCGTCGTAGCTCCTCGCGACGCGTAAGATTGTAGTAAATAGCATAGTACGCTTAATCACGACGTTCGGTATCGCCGCGATATCGTTGGTTAAAAGACGAAGGAGGTGTCCGCTGTCCTCCCCGACATCGTAAACATCGTAGACGGCTTCTTCGTGGCTCTGCTTCGGACCAAACCCGCCGCGATACCGACCGGAAGCGACCGTTCGATCGACGGCGCGTCTCGTGCTCCTGTTTACGGAACATTCGCCAAACGTTGGAGAAATTAACAAAATTCTGCAACATTTGCAATCGTCCGATACTTATTCGAAGGTTTCGGGGTATAAGCAGGTATAGCGATAAGAAGGTCCAAAAAAAGTTGAACGCGTTATTTCTTCGTTTAGCCTTGAATTTAGATCAAGATATCGTTCGAACCGTTAAGGAAACACGAAAATTTTGCATCAACGAATCTTCAAGATCGAGGCGATCTCTGTGAAAACGTTTGTACAGTAATTTTCAAGGCGACAACGTTTCGCAGGAAACCAATTTGCCTGGCCTTTCGAGTTAAGGAGCTACGTACGATTAGGTGCGCGTCGACGGCTGTAGCTCGCGAAACAGTATTTTATCTATCGATGGAAATCGCGAGTTCCGGTACGCGTTATCGTAATTCCGACACTATTCGGACGATCGAAACGTTTCGAAGCCCGGCGGTGTATAGTACGTTGTTTCGTCGATAGTTCGGGACACCCCCTTCGCAGATTCGAGTTTCGTCCTTTCTCGAAAACGCGTCGAAAGTGCGACTCGTACGCTTCCACGTCTATTTATATTATACATAGAAGGTAAGAAGGCGCGTAAATATGAGCGCGCAGCCTCTAGAAGGATCTTCTTCCCAGCGGTACACGCATGTAACGCACGATCGCACAGCCGCGTCCTTTAAACTCTATCACTCTGTAGAACATTCGCGAATTAATCTAACCTTCCTCCAGCTAAGGGAGCGCTCGGTCGCGCTCGCTTTATCTACAATTTTGAATTTACCTACTAACCAGACTCTTCTCGCGCCGATGTTTTCGCATCGACGCTGTCCGGCGATCTCTATTCACGGAAACAGTAACGGCAAGCTATTCTAATCTCCGCTTCCGAATTTTCTTGAATCTTCTGCGGAGAACGCGACGATTCGTAGACTGTCGAAGCTGGTTATGACAGTTTCAGTCGAACGATCGACCGCGGTGTATCAAGTATTTTCCAAAAGAGGGACCGTGATCGTTGGCTTTCATAGAGGATCCTCGAGAGATCTCCTTCCGTCGAGGAGTCAAAGTCGGAGTCGAGCAACTGTTGCTGTTCCTGGTGTTCGCGTCTCCTCGCCTCGTCTCGCCTCGCCTCGCCTCGCCTCGCCTCGCCTCGCCTCGCCTCGACTACCGTGCTTGAACGCCTCCCGCTGATATCGCGAGCGACTGTACGTTTTCGCGACAAACTCTCCGTGGCTTCTCTTCTTCGTATTTTTGCCATCCCTATTTACAATCTTCCTCGATCTGCAACTCGTTACTCTCTGTCAAACTTGCCGCTCCTCCATCGGGAACCTGTCGGCTGGCTCGTCTCGTCTCGTCTCGTCTCGTCTCGTCTCATCTCGTCTCATCTCGTATGGCTTTAGAGAGATACGAGATCGATTTAGTTAGACTCGCATCGCCTTCTGACGAGATTCTCGAGCTACTCGAACATCGTACGAGATAAATACTTCCAGTCTGTGTACGGATTTTTGCGTTATTTTGCCTTAAATACGATTTAATGCAGCTTTTTTAAGAACAAAAGTTTTCAGTGTTCTGCACAGTCGTGTACATCGTTCTTACGCTTTCCCATTTATTTCGGTAATGAATATAAAGTCAAAATAAAATTGTTATGTCGCTGTTCAAATTAACGGAACTGTTGTAAGCGTACGCACAAAGAAGTTCGAAATTGTGTTCGTTATTCTCTATCGTTCTCCATCGTCGGAAAGCACGAGAATAACAAAAACGATGCATCGATCTGTCGTCTTACAAATTGGTAAAAATTTGTAAATTCATCTTTTAACGACGGTTAGTATCTTTCAATAAAAAGCGGGGAAAATCGCGGCCTCGAATAGAACGACCAGGGAGAAAAGCGAAGCTATGCACCCCGTTAAATATATGTCCAGAGCTACGTCACGGGTCGCTTTTGCGCACTGTTCCCCGTTCTGCCGCAGGATTGCGTAACCGTGTAAACACGTTATCCTTCGATCGGCTTCGGTTCCCAGGCAGCCGGACGAGGATCGGAACGATGATCCCGTTCGATCGCCGTTTCTTCCGGTGATTTCGAGATCCCGTTGATTTTCCGCAACCTTCGAGAGCGTTTCTCGTTTCTCGTTTCTCGTTTCTCGTTTCGCGTTGGACATTTTTAATCGAAAGTCGGATAGATGTATTCTGTGGAGGAGCTGGCTCGGATTCTCGATGAAACAACCGATTCGTTTGCGTCCGCGTGTTTCCTCCACGACCAATTGGTGGTCGATTGGTCGCAGCTCGCCGTATCACGACAACCCTTCGCTTTTCCTCAAACTTCACCTAATTCGAAACTCTGTACTGGAAAATTCACCCTTTGGAACGCTTCCAAAATTTTCCGAAAGCTGCTTCGACCGATTGCCGACAATGGTGGCTGCTCTGTATTATACCAATTGGAATTCTTGTTCGGTGATATATACGTCTGTGATTCCGCGCGTTCGAAGACTAGACTTTTCGACCGTTCCTTCGCTTAGTCTACTCTGCGCATTCGTTTAAGCACTTTCGTTTCTTCTTTTCGAAGTCGATGCAAATTTTGATGGACCGAACTTTTACCGAGAAGAGCTAAGTACATATTTGCAACTTGACAGCAACACATTTTCCGCTGGATAGAACGATAGGTGTAGTCGAACACCTTTCTTTCGTGGCGTGTTCGAGAGATTATTCGAAAAGAAACTATGTACTTGCAAGATCGAGCGAATCGGCGCGATCCTCCCGCGCGTGCACCGTAGACAGTTTAATTTCACGGACGAGACTCGCGCCTCGATAGAATCGTTCGATATTATAGGGCGTTGGGGCATAGGGTGTCGCGTCGCGTCGGGCCGATCGCTCGCGAATGTCTGACGCGTCGCGTTTTGTAATCCTTCCATCGAGAGCCTTGACAATTTTTTAACTATTTGTTAGTTGCCTTAGCGTAAACGAAGAGAGTGGGGAGAAACACGGACGAACGGCTCTCCGGTCCGCTCCGGTCCGCTCCGGTCCGCTCCGGTCCAATTTAAAGCGATCCCTCGCGCGTTTTTATTATCGCGCGACAACGTTTCTCCCGAATCCCAGTCCAGCTTCGAACTCGAAAGACAATTTGCGGTTTTTAATTTGTTAGCTAAGCGATTTGTTTCGCTTTTCCGTTCGAATTGGTAGAGAAGGAGAGAGCGAAACGTTGTCGCGTGTCGCGAACCCAACGACCATCGCGCGACAGACCATTTTCACGCGACACCGCGCTCCGAGACCAAATCGACGCACCCGTTGAGCAGCTAATTATTTATTAGACGCGAGCCGGTGCCGGTAACGGTGACGGTGACGGTGACGGTGACGGTGACGGTGACGGTGACGCGTCCCTTCCATTCCGATCGACCGAACGCAAATGCAGCCTTTGAAAACTGCTCCGCGACTTTGTCTAATCTTCTTACCGCAATACCCGCGCCGCGTTGCATCGCGTCGTTTAAACTTTATTTTCTCGCGTCTTACAATTTCGTCGTCTTTCAATTTCGGTTCGCAGAAAAATAGTAGGGTTATGTTACGACATAAACGATAAGCAAAGAGTATTTGATTCGACCAAGCGATGAATTATTTTTGAAACCGATCCGACGAAAATTCGGTCGGGAGACTGCTCGACGACGATTCGTCGACGGAATGCTGGGATAGCGTAAACTCGGTACCCTGATATAAACGACATATTATTTGCTCGTAATATATTTGACGCAGGTACGATAAAACCGACGAAACCGTAAACGATAGCAGGTATTAAGGGACCCGCGCAGCTTCGCCAACGCGATTATCATACATCGCGCGATATGCGCGAATCGAGCGGCCAGAAATTTTCAATCGAGTTCGAGACGAGGGCGCATCACCGGTCAAGTTCGACTTCTTGGTCAACGACGACGCGAAAGAAACGTCCGATCCTGCGGAGATCCGTCGTTCGAAATCTATCAAAATACCCAACTCGGATCCGACGAGCATTTATTTTATCAAAATGAATAACGAACCTAATTAGGTGCGTAGCATCTTCGTTGAATAAATTTCCTAAAATCTCTGAAACTTGAAACGCGTCGGTTCGATGTCAACGTTCTAGATTCTAGAAAGCTCGAACGAGCGAAAGTACCTACGTTCTTCCTTGAAGCGATCGTTCTTAAACGTATAACAATTCGAATTCATCGACGAAGCTTCGCAGGGTCGAAGGTGCGCGACGCGACTTTGCTTATCGTTGGCGAACGATCTGTTCGAATTCCGCGACTTGTTCACTGGAAATCGGCCGAGTCCCGTGTACCTTCATCAGCGATGGATCCGATAAAAAATGGTGGCTCGGAATTCGGCGTCGAAATAGCACACTCGGTCGTGCGACGTCGTTTCGGGCGAAAAGCAAGGAAGGAAAGGATAGAGTAGGATAGGAAAAGAGAATCTCGGAAGAAGTTAAACTGTAAACTAAGGGAAGAGTCCGCCCGTGCGATTTGTAGCGTTTCGCGGCAAGAAGACAGCGCGCGGAAGAGTATATCCAGAGATTTTATTATACGCATACGTATATACATATATATATACATATGCAAGTACATGCATTATATATATTTTAGCAACAGATGCAACGAAGGACACGTTCGTTATATTTTGAGGGACGCAACGAACGACGAAGAGTCGCATAAACCCAATCGTTCACGCACATTCTTAAATGCGTAAACGTAATTCTACGATTCTATACATAAAACAAGAATATACACCAACTAAATAATATATGTAGGCGCGTACCGCGTGGCGAGCATGAAACGAGAGAAACGTTAGAGGAATGCGAAACCCCGTAACTACATAGCAGATTACGCCATATACCCGCCGTTACACGGTCCACGGAGGACCACGTATTTCCAAGAGGAAGGCTAAACGCGTTCCTTGTCCCAACCTTCGCCCCCATCAGCCCCCCCATCACCCCCCCAGGACCTGAACGCATAGATAGGTACAGTCTTTTCTCGATAAGTATGAAAAGGCTATCGTGTAAAATGTAAATAAAAGCGGAATCTTGTATTACAGAGCTCGCGCGTAAGGTTCTGAACGAGACGAAACCACAAAAATAATAAAACGATATTGTAGAAAGGGAAGTAGCTCCTAAGGGAAACTAGACGAGATACGTTGTAATAGAGAATAAGTAATGTTATACTGGCGAGAACTGAGCTCCCCAGTCGGGCCAATATTCGATAAATATCGGCGTCAAGATAGACAGATAGGCTGTTCCTTTCCCGTTGTTCTCTCAGTTGGTTCGTGATCGAGCGAGCGATCGTTGCACCGCCATTCCATGATGCCAGCTGGGATGCCGATTGTCGGTTGTCGGTTGTCGGTTCTCGGTTATCAGTTATCAGTGTCGGCCGTTCTTTCTCCTTGTTTCGACAAGGTTCCGTTGCCGTGTTTCGCAATGTTACCCCAGTTTCAAACGGCAACAACGTCTTCGATATTTCTTTCCACGGATTTTGCCATCATTTCGGACTTTCGTTCCTTCACCGTTCTAGAAAACTACGCCTTCTATATTCATTATCTACAATGAAATTTTCAAATATTATACGATTCATTTCCTTAAGAATAGTAACTATAAATTAGACGGAACAATGGCGAGGGTACCAGTTCCGGACTCTGGACCCGAACTCGGGGGAGAGTCGATCAGCGACGGGGCCGGTTTTCGTTCGGGTCTAATGATTTCGGGGTGGGGCTACGAGAGTCGCGAATTCGGAACGATCCAGAAATCGACGAGGATAACCGGCACGCGAAGCGATCGACGATAATTCCTATAAATATGGTACGACGCGATCGTTTAAACTTAAACGATAGCCTCGGACAATAGTAATTGCGATCTGATTTGCGGTTGATATCGGTTGCCGCTAATGCCGGCTACAACCTGCATTAATAAGTCAATAACAATTTGGATCGATACGAATCGCGCGAACAGCTATGGCCCCGCGCATCCCTGCCAATCTCGCCACCACCCTTCGTGGCTGCGTGAAACGCTCGACGATCGTTGGCAGCGTTTGCCGGCGTTGGCACCGATGATGGATTTAATTGCGATATAGAACCACCCGTCGCTCGTCGCTCGTCGCTCGGCGCTCGGCGCTCGGCGCTCGTCGCGGCCCGAGAAAAATTCGATTAAACGGAAACTGGGGTAACGCGCCGAGTATCGCCGCGAATCGTCTTCTCCGATGACCTCCGATTAGGCGAATCCTGTTGGATCTTGAATCGCTTGTGCTTGGTGCAGGATTTGTGATCAATCTAACGTAAATCTCGCAATTTCGTGCATCGCGATTCATCGAGCTCGTTCACTTTCCATTATCTCCCATCGAATTTGAAGAAACGTAATCGTAACCCGTTGGGAAACCCCAAGCAATAATGTTTAAATCGATAATAAATATCGTTGGTTATTTTCATCGACGTTCGTTGAAAAATGATAGTTGCGCGAAACGATACTTTCAGATTCTACGAGAATGAAATGACATACTGGAAATTGCTCTTTGCAAAAACCAAGGAGAAGCGGCGCGCGTTTCAATATTTTTCGAGCGCATGGATAATTAATTCACCTTATTCCGAGTCTTTCTTAATTGACCGGAAGGAAGCGACAGTAGAGATGGTCCGGATCAGCTCATCGAATTTCATTCCCCACAAATCGATCAGCAGACATGTTACGAATACAGGGCTTATTCTTGGAACCCGAAGGTGTATCGTTCGTGGCAATATTCGAACCTTATCGATATTTTTCGACGAGTGTTTGGCAGCTGTAGAAATCGAACCGTGCCCGCGGTATTCTTTAGGTAGGCGCTTACTTTTATGCCAACTGATTTTAACTGGAAAACCCTATCATTGTTCTAATTTCGAATCATCGAGCCCAAGTTCCACGAATCTTTTGTAGAAACGAACCAAAGCGGACATACGTACGTTTCAAACAGTTTCGCTTAAAACTTGACAGGTCAACGTCACAAATTGCACTTTTAAAGTATTCTTAGAAAGATCGTCGAATTTTAGAGACGATCGCGCTTGATCTCGCCAGAGTTAACGAGCGATCGATTTGTTGGGAACAGCTGCAAGATGGACATCGGTGAACCAGCTCCGAGGTAAACGGCGCTTGTTTCACCAAAGGGCATAATTAGAAACGAAACGGTTGCGCGGAACTTTGCGCGGAACTTTGCGCGAACAATGCTCGAAGCCCGTGCCGTATCGTCGATGATTTTGATGTTCGCGGAGCGAAAGAGGGTGGGCGAGACAACCAAATATCGCATGTTCAATTATGCTCGATGCAGTACTCGATACGCAAGGAAGACGGACCGTTTCGATAATATTTAAATATTCGAGGAACATCGAACTCTTCGTTAAGGCGGTACACAATAAAACACGACTGGACCAGCGAGCTCGAACGACGAAAAAAATCAGCTAGAAAACATACACGGAGGAGAAAGGCGACGCCTTTGACGAAGAAACTGTAATCGCGCTCCAGTCTCGACACGAGAGCGGTACTCGACCTATGATAATTTCGCGCGGCTGACAACCATGTGAAATCGGTGAAACTGAATTATCTGCGGCTGTATTCGACCGACGCGACGACAGGAACACGCGAACGCAAAACCCGGCAACAATTTTCAGAAGCTGCAAAATAACCCACAAAATCAACGCCTCGTTGTAATGCGTGTGAAACGCCCGGTCCGTTTCACGCATCGATATCTTCAAATTTGGAAAAGAAAAGGAAATTTGAATTTTTGCAGTTGCAAAGTTTTGCAAGTTTGTCGTTTGAACGACGCGAAGGGAAACGCTTTCAAACGCGTCGTCGGACTCAAAGAAATGTATAGAAATGTCGAATCGCTGAGTCGCTAAAAATGTTAAACGAATCCCTCGAAGCATCGCGTTCGCGTTCGCGTTCGCGTTTGCGTCGCGTCGCAGCCGAGTAACGTTCTTAAGCAATAACATATTATTAAGGCAATCGTTTGAGGCAAACGACGACGGTAAACGGGCGTGCGCGCCGATCGATCGGCTCGAATTGCTCAAGAACTAGAAACGAGTCAATAATCAGTCAATACGCGCGGCAAGTTGATATCGAGTACAAATGGAAGGGGCGGACGTAATGGAGGACGTATGCGACCATCGGGTTTTTCAGCTACGTTCAATAATAAGCGTGATGTCGTTGGGTCGTCGATCGTGCGCACCGTACCGCGTCGGTTCCTCTGGAAGATCGGCCATTCCTCGTTAGCGTCGCGGCTAGGCACTGTGGAGCGAGAAGGAATCAACCGTGCGATGTCCAGCGTCGAGTTAGATTCCGCGCCGACAGAGGCGAGGAGGACGCGTGTAACGTTGACGAAAGAGAAACGGAGGCGGGACGCTAACGAGGAAAGTTAAAAAATAAACTCGCTAATAGCCACGCAAGCGCTCGACCTCCTGAAGGTATCGCGACGATTCGATCGAGAAGGAGGGAGAGACGTGTTCCTCTCCGTCGTCTCTCGATCGAGCAGCGCAGCTCGGAAGTATTTATCGCGGCGGTCTAATATCCGATGTGCCGCTCGTCGGCGATCCTCTTCTTCGATTTAAAGAATTTTCGGAAACTTTCTGGATTCTCGGAACGAGTCGATCAGGGTCCGTTCGGCAAGCTTCTGAATTTTCTATTTATCGGTAAATTGCGCAGGGAGGCGTCATTGTGCCGTTCGAAAAGCAATACGAAGCAATAAATACGAGTAGTATCGAGGGTTGTGATAGGAGCCTAGGGAAATGCGGATAGGATCACAGAAATTATTTAGTCTCTAACGACGACAACTTAAGCTACCGTCTAGGTGATAACGAATCGAGCACGAGCGGCTCTAATAATTAAGTACCTAAGAAAATTGCGGCCGCTACCGGCAATCGGATTTCTGGGAGACGCGACGCGACGCGACGCGACACGATAAATATTTCCAGCGAACGCATGGCGAGCGCAGCGGCCATGGCGACCATGGCGGCCATGACGAGCGAGCGGCGCGCGTGATTCGTCAATGGCAATTGTACCCCAACGAATCGCGCACGCGTTCCCTTCGATGCCGCTAACATTTCATGGATCGGAATCTGACATTCTCGTTTCGCGAATTGTCGAACACTGCTTTCATCCAGATTCTTCTCTGTCCAATCGGACGTTCGAACTATCCTCGAGAGAAAGTCTTGCCGCACCTTTCCGCGTTGGAAGCGTTGCGCGATCGAAATTCAAAATATTTCGCGGCTCTGCAAAGTCTTCTAGTCCGAAGCCCACTTTCTCCTTCTAGATTCCGCGAGGGCTCGAACACCGACGCGTCGGGATTTCAAAGATCGAGCTTCGAAATTTGACACCACGGAACGACTCTGTCCTCCCTTCTCTCGTTCACGCCCTTTCATTGCCTCGACGCCCTTTCACTCTTCGCTGTTCCCCGTTCCCCGTTCCTTGCTTCCTGTCCACTGTTCACTCTTCGCTATTCACTTTCCACTTTCCACGCACTGGGAAACGATGCTGCGAATCGGATCCGTTCGACAACGATTCCTCGTTGATGCGAGACGCGTGAAATACGATTCGTTCAACCTGTCGATTTCGATGCGGTCTTTCGGGGACGATGCCCAAATTTCATCGACGAGTTCGCGCATCCCTCTGCCGTAAACCTAAACTATCTCCGTTTCTATTGTAACCATTGGCAACCTTTTTCGCGTACAATTTTTTTCCGGATTCTTTAATATATCGCGACATTTAATCCTATCACGAGTCGAGCCGACTCGCCACGCTCGAAACAGTTTAGAAAAATCTGGAATCCGTTTCTAACCAGTGCGACCTTTTATAAGAGATCCTGCGAGACGTTTTCGACGAATACGAATAATATGCTTCTCGTGACCAGTTTCCTTGATCGCCCTCGGAACAAACGGGTCAATCTTCGGATTCTTTCAACCAACCGTAAACGCTTCCCTACGTTTTCGATCTTACACGTCCTACGTTCTTTGACGGGTTGACTCGTCACCGTCAGTTCACAGGTTAATGTATCTAGCTTTAAGGGGCAGTTCGACGAAAGAATCCTCTTGATCGAGGAACCCTGAGAGTATCAACGAAAAAAGCTTGGCAGAGTGTTAAAACGAAAAAGAAAATAACATAAGAAGCGAGGAAGAAAGAGAGAGAGAGAGAGAGAGAGAAAATGAGCGAGAGTGTGCAAGAGAGAAAGAAAGGGAATCAGTCGAAGAGTGGAGGAGGGGTGGTGAGAACGAAGAAGAATAAAGTGCCTATACACATACACCAGTAAAATTATTCGTTAGTGTGTATAATGCGTTTCAACGAGTACGGACAGTGTCAATTACAGGTTACCCGAACAGATTAAGCAAAAAGCCGTGGGTACACAGGTGCCTAAATAAAAAGGAATACGACACGCGGCGGACGAAAAGATCCGCACGAGGGGCGCGCAAGGTGTAGAGAACGATTAAAAGAGCGAAACAAAACGGAAAAGAAAAAGAATCGAGCAAACGAGGAGCAATATCGAGCGACGATCCGAAATTACAAACGCTTGAGAGTACCAATTAATTGACAACGATTACGACGACGACGACGACGACGACGATAAACGATTGCGATCTACGATTACGATTACGGTTACGATTATTATTACTGTTATTATTGATTGCGAACCCATTTACTAATCTGCTGGCCGTCGGGTCGTGGGCCGCGTCGATCGCGATCGCGATCGCGATCCGATAGGTTACGTTTACGAATAGCTGAAAATCGAAATTCCAGACGAACACCTTACAATTTTTCTCCGAGTAGAAGATCTCGCGAAGCTGTTTCAAACATTCTATGTACGAAAGTTCGATGATTTTGCGAACGAAAGCGGATTCGGGCGATCGATCGCGATCGAGATCACGGCTGGCCAGCGACGGATGTGATATAAGGCGAACCTTACCTATAACGCGCATAGATATCGATATTCTATCGTGATTGTGATAGCGAGAAACACGCTCACGCGAACGCGAAAGAGGAAAGCGAAAAGCGAAAAGCGAGCAAACAAAAACCGCGTACCGCGATTTCAAGAAAAACGCAAGATACGAGAAAATCGCTTAACGAAACGAACAAAAACCCTGTCTCCTCCAAAGTGCGACTGATATTTACAGGATATTGTTCCAATTGGATGCTCCCAAGGAAGCCGGGGTATTCAAAAGCAATAACTTCGTAGAAACGGTCGCGGGTCCTCGACGAGGCGCACGCGCGACCGATTTATAATATAAATTAATTAACTTACGGCGCGGAGATGAATGAAAGTGAAACGAGAGCATCGGCGGAACAAGCGTAAATGGATGAGTAAATCGGATAGCCGCGTAGACGAGAAGCGACAATTTTTATCCTTACACAATTTTAATCTGTAACGAGAACTTGCAATTAGCGCGCGTGCACAAACACACAAACACACACACACACGCGCGCGCGCGCGCGACTCTCAGAGAGACAAATATGTACTCTCGTACATACACACACACACACACACACACGCGCTAAACTCGGACACCGATCGAACACTCGCGAATAGGAAGACGCGTACGCGACGAAAGAGCGCACGCGCGGCCAGAGCCAGGCGGTGAAACACGTGTGCAGAGGTACAAGCATTCGTTACTCGGTAATAAAGCTGTCGAACGAAGCAATAATTAGCGGAAGCTGACGTAGAGGTAACGCGACGGAGAGTGTGCAGTAGAAGCAAGCGTAGAGGATAACGAATCGTATAAACTTTAAACACAGCTCACGTATTATACAAACATAATCGACACACGAGAACGGTGCGCCTAATCAACAGTTTTAGTAAGACTTATTACATTGTAATTATCGAGGGTGACTAGCGACGGCTTTTGTAAGACGACTACGACGATGCAATCCGGTTGCATCGGTGTACACGTAAACTACCGAGCGCCAAAGTGTTTACGTGTACGCATCGAGATGCGTGCACACGTATTTACGACGTTGTCGACGTCCCCGTGTTGAAGTTGTTAACATATGCGAGAAAGTTACGCGACCGCGCGTAGGCTACTTGGATACGTGTACACGCATCCACGCAAGTTTGAAAATTGGCGCGACACGCGTGACCAGTGCACGTTACGTATACATATTTATAATATATTACAATACGTCCTGAGAGAGAGAGAGAGAGAGAGAAAGAGAGAGAGAGAGAGAGAGAATCGAGTAAGAGTGTCGGCGAAATGCTAGGAGATACGGTAGGAGAAAGCATGAGAGCGTGTGCCCGTCTACGAGCGAAAGATAGTAGTACGATAACGAAGGTAAATAGCGAAAGAAATTGCGCAAGTATCCATATTTTATAGCTTTTACTTCAAAGTATAGTACACGCGGATTGCGAAGTTAACTATATTTATAGAGGATACGTTGACAAACGGTATTACCGATGAAATTCTATCGAGCAAAGGCAGGCTGGTAGAATCTCGATCTTCGATCGGCGAAACTTTGATCGAAAGGGACTCGAACGCCTTTGCGAACACCTTTGATCGGCCTTGGATCGGTCGTCGAGATCGGGCCGACGTTAA
This sequence comes from Augochlora pura, assembly GCF_028453695.1. Taxonomy (NCBI): domain Eukaryota; kingdom Metazoa; phylum Arthropoda; class Insecta; order Hymenoptera; family Halictidae; genus Augochlora; species Augochlora pura. The sequence goes on along the minus strand of NC_135778.1, from coordinate 167,297 downwards.
ATCGTTCGGGAAAGACCGATCGGGGATCGGTCGAAAGTGGCTGGATCGGTGCAGAGCGCGGAGGAATACCAGTCGCCGCTGTGCTCCGTTTAACGAACGAGAAAAGCGAAAAAAAAAAACATAAGAGATTATACCTTGCATGACTACGTAGGGCTATACTGCCGCCGAAGCAATACAAAGAGCAATATAGAGTTAACAAGTAAAGAAAGCAAATAAAATGCAGATAATTAACGAAACAAGTTAAAGGTAAACTAAAACTAAAGGTAAACATTAATTATACCTGAGAGAGGACGTCGTAGATTACGACTTCTCGTTACACTCGTGTACAAACGCACGCGCGTAAATGCGAACACACAAGTATAAACGCGAACACGCCAATATGCGCGTCCTACACGTATACACACACACACACACACGCGTACACGCACACCCCACACACAGAGACACGCTGATACACGGCAGCACTCGAACCACAGCTACACCCAATACCTACTCATCGAACACTCGTGAACATTATGTATGGTCATTAATTTATTCTGACCGTAGTGCTAAATGTATTTAGCATTTACGTAGATGACACTAATTGCCTAGGTCGAGCAGCTCGTATGGGGATCCACGTGCCGCCGTGGATCGTCCGCCATCTTGTCGATTGAACTTTCGATCGCGAGAATGCAAGCACGAACCTCGCCAATAATTTCTTTCCTGTGTACCGTGTACCGTATCGCACAGAGAATTGTCGAGTCAATGTCTCTGGAAGATTTTCAAGCAAAGCCTGCAGAAAACGGAGCCAATGAATTCTCCATTATGGCGGAAGACGCGCGGCGGCAACGACGATCGCCCAACTTGAGCGAATTTCGGCTAACGAGAAACGGTAGTGATATAGAATTTATCGTAGTGATCGCTAATGTATTTCACTCGGTGCCTGTGACAGCTAAGCTCGCTATATCTGTTCAAGAACGAAACGATTGACAATACATTGTTGAATGGAGAGCAACAGGCGTTCGGAAACCTGTTCATCTTCCTTCGCGGGCTTGGTGACGCCGCCTCCTTCTCCTCCTTCTTCCTCGTCCTTCTCTCTTTCTTGCCTTCCTGTCTTCTCGCATCCTTCTCACCGCGAGCCTACTCTCTATTCTCCATTCCGTGCTCTACGCATTCTCCCGACCGGGCCCGATCTTCTTCTCGCCACCCTGTTTTCGCAATCGATTATCGTTTGTCCGCTCGGAAGCTCGAGCCGAGCCGAGCCGAGCCGAGCCGAGCCGAATCGAGCCGGGTCGACCGACCGACTGCCTCGCGCGAATTCTCTCGGGACTCGCCCGAATCCTTTCTATCTGTCCATCTCTCTTTCTTACTTATCGCTGGTCCGCTTTTGTTCTTGCGGCAGGCTCCAGCCGCTTCCGTTGGCAACAGAATTCTCTGAACGAAATCGAAAGCCGATGAAAAGATTCAAAGTATTTTTAATGAAAGAATTTTAGAATAGAAATTTGTATTTTATATAGCATATTCGACTCGATGAAACGATCGACTCCAAGTCTCGAGCAATAACTAGAGGCAAGGTCTTAGCGATGACTGATATTAGGTGCGAGATCGGAGAAACCGAAAGAGACACCATCGACTGCTTCGAGAACGTTGCGGACAAACAAAGACGTTGTAGAGAGGAAAGTCTGTCGATTACATAATTTCCATCTAACTTTTGTCGATCGAAACGTTGTTAGTTTCCTGTCGGTCCTGTCGGCTTCCGACTCCGACGCGTACAAATCTCCGAACCTCCGCGGTCGGTCGACCCGGGCAGCAGCAGCCCCATCGAGCGCATCGAGCGCATCGAGCGCATCGAGCACATTCGAGCGCGGCGGGCGCTCGTCGATCTTTCGTCGAGACCCCCCTCGGCCTCGATTTCCCCGTTGGCCCTCCACGCCCCGCAGCCCACGCGCTTCTCGTCCTGTTTCTCTCAAGTCGGGTTCCGAGTTCCGAGTTCCGAGTTCCGAGTTCCGAATTCCGAATTCCGAAACACGTTAACACGTTCGACCGACCACGACACGGCTGTTCACGGGTACCACCTGGAACACGTAGTATTAGCATGGTGTGAAACGAATAACGAAAAATAAAAAAACGCATAAAATAAACTAAAATACCAAGTAAAAGTAAACAAGTAAAAAAACGTAAAACGCGATAGTGGAACGCTAGATGAATTTAGCTTTAAGCTTCTTTCTCGCTAAGAGGGAACCTATTATTATAACGAATATTTACATACATTTGTATTATTTGTAAACTAGCGCTAATACAAAACTCCAATTGTGCATCGACACGCGCGAAACAAGAAAGAAAACCACGTCCCTACAGCCCTCCTCCAGCCCTCGAAAAACCTCATCGAACCAAATATCCAAGCCCAATTTACTCCCGAGAATCCGAGAGAAATCCCAAACCTAATATCCTCGCGTCCTTGTCTCTTGATCTCCCAGTTTCCTCGTTTCCTCTTATCCTTGCAGCCTTGCATCCTTGCATCCTTGCATCCTTGCATCCTCGAGAGAAAGAAAGCTGGGAAAAGCAAAACGGTAACGCCCCTTTTTCTCCGATCCCCCGACACCGCCGACCGACCGACCGACCGACCGACCGACCGACCCCGTTCTTGTCTCCTCGAGCCCTTTTCAACGTTCCCTTCGACTCGAACCCCCTCATCCCTCCCGCACCCTTTCCAGCAATGAAAAATCAGCAAGCAGAAACCAGCGCGCAACAACCGACAACCAGACACATGTACCCGAAACCAGAAACCAGAAACCGACAACACCCTCGCCCCAGTTTCACATTCCCCGCAGTTCTCCTGTTCCGCTCGATCGGACGATCTTCTCTGAAGAGATTCGGAAAACACTAAAACACGAAAGAACACTAAAACAAAAAATCCTTTTTCTCCTCTTTTCTCCTTTCGGTTCGTAATTCTGCTCTATAAACGTCTCGTCTATTGTAATCTTCTCTGTATATCGGGCCTTTCCTTCGGACGAGGTTTCAAACCTAAAGAAAAATCAACGAAAAAAAAGAAACACGAGCGACGAAAAGAAAAACGTAATTACGAAAGAAGAAAACAAAAATGATAAAGCAAACAATGTAAACAAGCGAAACGACGTCGAAGAGGATGAAGAAGACGACGAAGAAAAAAGAAGGTGAAGAAAGAAGAACGAACGAACGAACGAACGTACGAAAACGATGATAAAATAAAACACGAAACGGTAAAATAAATAACGCGAACGAACGTGGTAATAAGCGAAACACGACATTACCTATCCTGATAAATGCTTCGCATAGTGTTGGATGGTAACGTTACATGACGAAAAGGGAATGAGGAAAAAACGTTAATTGAGCATTGTTATCTATGTAATACAACATAGGATGTTTTGTATTATATTTTCATAATAAATAGACACGTAGAAAAAGACGTATTAACCATATCAGCGTTATTTATTCTCTCCCCCTCTCTCTCTCTCTCTCTCTCTCTCTCTTTCTTCCTATCTCTTTTTTTGTCGCAATTTCTCGTAGCACGAAATATGTTTCATTCCTCGATCACCTCGCGTCTCTTACAATCTTTGGTTATTTTTGTTCGCCTTCCGTGACATTAGTAATGCCCTTTTGGTCTGTTCCTTCTTTCGCATCTTCTTCGTTTCCAATTTTTCAATTATTCTAAACTCTCGTAGTCCGCTTGCTCGCAAGTAATCACTCGCCAAATGTAACGGTTAGATCGACTGCGGTAAGATGAAAGAGCGCGGAGGACAAGCGTGGCCCGCGTTTCATCGATAACGAGCGTGGTTGTCAAACCCTTAAATCTAATCGCAGACGCGAGGCGACATCCGCGAGGCGGGCAACGCCTGCATCTTGCAGGAATTTGAATCGTTTAAAAGTCAGATTTTTACCGGATGTTTCAAAGTCGTGCTTAAATCGTACACGTTTATATTATTTGCGGCATCGTTCCGCGTCGCTCCGCTCAAAAATCGTTTCTGCGAGACGCGCGATGCAACCGCTAAGCAAAGTTAAAGGTGCATCGACGTTAGGTAGGTTTTAGAGTGGGTGATTTAACGCGACTCGCCGGTTAAAAGCCTTACGAGCAGTTGCATAAGCTTATCCCGACGACCGGTTTCAAATCGATTCCGACGAGCCGACGGCGAATTCTTCCAACGACATATGACACGACCGACCGCGAGCCACGAAACTCGTCGCCACCCACGCGGATCGAGATTTCCAATCGATCCAGTTACCCTGTGCCAAGAAAACGCGATACACGTATATTTATTCGGCGAAACATCAAAGGTTCAAACTACTTGGAAAACATCTCGCAGCTGAAATCGCACACCTCCGAAAAATGAGTATTCTTGTGAAAGCGAATTATGTATCTATACGCGTGTTCGGTAATGGATCAGATATCGACCTAAATTCGGCCATAGGAGATCGCGGAAACGCAGAAGCCGCCCCGCCATCTCGTTTCGAAGGAAAAATCGGCCGCATTATTTGCCGCGTCCGCATAAATTTACGCGACGAAAAAACTAGGGTCGACCGATGAAAAAAGCCGGCAAACGAGCATGGAGGCCAGGGGAAGCGATCGATAACGAGCAGGACAGAGTAGACCGGCCCTCTCGAGCGTACTCGCGACGCGAAGCGACACACTCCGCTACGGATCCAGAGATTCTCGCGTTTGTTGCTCGTTCCCGTTGGATCGTTGCTCGTCTCTACGCGGAGACGTCGCGAGGTCGAGGACGGGACGCAACAGAGGGAACGGTTTCAGCAGCGTGGCACGAGCGTTATCTAACATCTAATGGCTCGCGTGGTCGCGTCGCGTCTCGTTGCACTTTCAGCAGCGTCCGGAGATCCTATACAACCGGTCACGTATTCACTCTTCCGTTACAAAGTAACAGCTTCGCGACACCCTTTACCGCTTGCAGACTATAAAAGCCTGCACGTGTTTGATTTAGGGTGCCGGCCGTGGCCGCGATTCTCCCCGCGATTCCGGTCTGATCGACGCCGCATTAATGCTAGCTGGATCTCTCGACTTTCGACTTTCGACTTTCCACCCTTGATTGATTCGAGTAGCCGATCTATGCGGGGCGTTTGTTTCAGCAATCGTTCGAGCAGTCTTCTCTTTGGTTGAAATTTTCTGTGTCGTTTCCCGTTCTTCGTCCCGTTACTCTTATTTCGCGAACGCGGCTAATATTTCACCGATGCTATTCGGCTGGCAGGTATATAGCCGCGTACAGAATATTATACTCAGAAATCTGCGTTACGTCACCGACGACAAGTTGCGTCAGGAATTCTTCATCGTTGTCGCATTATACAACTAAACTTATTAGCCCAGCACCGTTAGCAGAAATTAGCTTTAACTCGATCAGTGTCCAACGTTACGAATTTCTGCGAGTTTCGCAAGGACGGAGATCGAGGGAAGGGTTAACAAACAACCGGGGGCAAACGAGAAAGCGAAGTAAAGGGTAGGTGGAAGACTCGATGTAATCGTTGGTCGAGGGAAACACCGAGGATCGACGGTATATTTAGCACGGGAAATCTTCAATCTCAAAGAATTGGTTTCGGACTCGAGAAGCGACGCGCGACGCCCTTTCAACGCATAATTTCGTTGAACTCGGCGTCCGTATTTTCCTCGGTATCCTTCCATTCAGACCTTTCTCGAATGTCTTATGATTTCCCCCGCTACAGATAATCACGTTGCTGCACACCAGATTCGAGTTTCGGCTGAATCCGGAGTTCCGCTCGTTCCGGAGGTCGACAGCTTTCGTCTATCCGCGAACCGTAGAGCGCATCGACGCGCGCTCCGTCCGCACCCTATCAATCATCCCCGTGGCTTCGAACCTTCGAACAAACTGCTCTTCCTCGATACAGGTGGTGCAGGTGCTTCCATAAATCGTTCAACGAGGGTAAACATCTAAAACATAATTCTTCCACTCGACAACTATTTACCGTTTAGCGTCGCGCGACACGGTGCAGCCTTGGATCAACCTTCGATCGATACACATATAAGCCGGCAACCGATCGATCGAAGCACGTTCTCTTCTGTAAAGCAACGACGAAGATGAAGCTCCTGTTGCTGGTCGCATTAGTTGTCTTGGTAGCGTCGGTGGAGAGCAACCCGCTGCCCGACAGCTCCGATTCCAACGTCGCTCGCGTAGCAACGAGGGACACCATGAGCAATCTGGCAGGACTCGCGAGCAACTCGGAGTTCATGAACCAATTCGTCGGCATGTTGGCCACGGTCGCGGAAGCGATGATGTCGGGACAACCTTCGAAGAGGGACATCTTGGGAGTGATTCCCGAAGCCCTCCATATGCCGTCGGGTTTCCTCAGCGACATGGCCGCCGGCGGCAAACTGATGGCGAACAACGTCTGGAGCACCCTGGGAAAGAGGTCGGTCGGCGAGGAAGGCCACCTCGAGAAGAGGGAAATCTTCAGCGACCTGTTCAACATGCTGGTAGCGAACTTCGAGGGCGCTATGACCGGTATGGACATCGTCTGACGAGACACGGTCACCCTCTTCCTCGTCCACGATATTTCTCTCGACGATCCGCGCAACGATGGCGTCGCTTAGTTTTCTAAAAATTCTGCAAATCTGTCGTAGAAGCCTAGCTCGCGACTCTCGTCGCGCATACAAATAAAACGAGCTTACTTATCGGAAGACTTTTCTTTTTCATTTTACACGACCCTTCTCCTCGTCTTTCAATCATCCTTTGACCAGCGTTGACCAAGCGTGCAAGGTATTCTCGTTTCCTTTCGTTTCTCCCGAAATCTTCCGACTATAGAGGAAGCAAAGGTTCCCCGATTCGAGAATGAAAACGTGGGATGACCGTAACAAGTTTCGGCAATACATTTGCAATTAGTTCGCAAAGGACGTTGTTCGATATGATTTTTAACCCAGTATCGCGTGCGGAACGAATGCCTAAAGCGTGCAGGTTATTCCGCTTGGTTGTCGATGCAAGTTTTGTCGAGACTTCTCCTATCGCGTTACGCTTATATCACCGAAATTTTTCGCTTCGCCCGAACGACAGAACGATATCGACCGTTCGCGAAACGTGACAGCACGATCAACAGTCGTTTGCGCGTAACGAGCGATACCAAAACATTTCGATCGGCATTCTTGGTATATAAGCGATACATTTTGGCAAACTTTTAATCCCGTCGCGTCCTTTCTCGCTCGACCGATCGATCATGCTGGAGCATCGAGCGCGCCTGGCTATCGTATTGTTGCTGTCGTCGAGCCGGTCTCTTGCCGAGGATCTTCTTCGAACCGATGTGGTTCGTACGAAAAGCGGGCCGGTGCGGGGAGTAATTAAGAAAACGGTATGGAATTCCGTGGAGTACTCGGCCTTTCTGGGGATCCCGTACGCCGAACCTCCCCTGGCAAATCTCAGATTCAAGGTAACGCTCGTATTCCTAACGAAAATTAACCGAATTTCCCGAACGCGCGAATTGTTGCTCCGCGATCGTGAAAAAATTCCGGAGCCGCTCGATCTGTTGATACATCTGTCCCTGCCCAGCCTCCGGTTCCAATCGAACCGTGGAAGGAGGTGCTGGACGCTGTCGAAGAGAGCAGCGTCTGCCCCCAGATAGACTTCTTCGTGGCCGAGTACATGGGCAACGAAGACTGTCTGTACCTGAACGTGTTCACTCGGAAGCCGACGACGAAAGTCGATCGTCGACGCAACAACGAACGAAGGTCCGGCGAGTCCGCGAGGAATCGACGCAGACGTCGAAAGTTTCGAAACGGATCGGGGCTGAAACCGGTGATGGTGTGGATCTATGGGGGAGCCTACTCGGCTGGGTACAGCAACACGAGTTTGTACGGACCCGATTTCTTCCTCGAAGAGGACGTTGTGTTCGTCAGCTTCAATTATCGCCTCGGCGCCCTAGGTACGACGTTCGATCGATTCGTAACGAAACACTCTTGCAAAAGATAGCGCTTCTCTCGAAATTTCGACGCGTTCGCAGGATTCCTCTCGTTGGGTCATCCGGACGCCTTGGGCAACGCGGGTCTGAAGGATCAACGCCTGGTTCTGCAATGGGTGCAGGAAAATATCGCAGCTTTTGGCGGAGATCCGAGGCAGGTGACCATTTTCGGAGAAAGCGCGGGCGCTGCTTCCGTAGGATTTCACATGCTGTCGGAGAGATCTATAGGTATAAAGGCGTCGCGATAACAGAGCTCGGCTCGACCAAGTACGCCGCGAAAGGCGCGGCCCTCCGAAATCGATATCGGACGATAACGCGACGACGTACATATGTATCTGTTTCGAACCAGGGCTGTTCCATCGATCGATCAGCATGAGCGGAACGCCTTTGTGCCAGTGGGCGTACCACACTCCCGCGGACGCTTACCGCAGCGCCGTCGAGCTGGCCGGGCTGCTCGGCAAAGTCGAGATCACTAAAACCGATCTGCTGCAGCTTCTGCGCGACGCTCCCGCGGATGCTCTGGTCAACCTGGCGATGAAAGTTAATTTGGTAATCGAACGTTCCCCGACCGCGCAGCCTCCTGCAGCCCTCCACCCCCGCGTTCCACTCTCCCTCCCCCGGGCTCTCCGTAATCCGATCATCGGCCGTTTTCAGAACGCCCCCCTGCCGTTCCGACCGACCATAGAGGATTCCGCAGTCGCGACCGATGGCAGCGCGTTCATAACCGAATGCCCCATTAGGAAATACTTGTCCGGCAACTTTACCCAGCATCCCATGATGATGGGGCGCACTCACGACGAAGCATTGTTCTTCTTGGACGGTGAGCGTCGATCGACGCACATACTTTTCCCTTCGACTAGAGAAACTAGCATCTTTTCATGATCGACAGACTACGTTGGCAGCCCGTCGAACCATGCGCGGTCGATGGCGAAGTGGCTCCAGCAGGTGACCAACATCGACGGGATCCTGACCGCTCAAATCTCCGACGTGATGTCGGTGAACTTTGATCAGGTACCGCCCGAGTTGGTCGAGCAGGTTTTGGCTTTGCTAACCGACACCTTTTTCACGGCACCCATCGACCTGACTCAAAGAATCGTCTCGAGCTGGAACTTGGATCATCCCATCTATTACTATCGACTCTCGTACAGGTCCAAGTACAGCGTCCACTCGCTGGTGGGTCAGACTGTGAAAGGTAAGAGAGGCCGGAAGGGAAGGATATCGGGTCGAGTTTTCGCGAATCGACGAATCGCGTTTCTTCCTCGCCCAACCCCTGGTCTTTACAGATGCGCGCATAGTTTCGAAATCTATTCGACAGATATTTAGGCTGATTCGCGGTTTCAGGGACCAGTCACGTCGACGACATCGGAGACTTGTTCAACGTGGTGTCGTTGAACGCGCCAACGGACCCGAAACATCCGTTCAACGTCTTCCGCAGAAAAATGGTGAAGCTGTGGACGAACTTTGCGAAACACGGGTAACATCGAATTCCATTTTCAAGTCCAATTCCAATTCGAACCGAATCGGAGACTGCAACAGCGCGAAATTTTTGTTCTCGGTTCTCTTAGAAATCCTACGCCAAAGGTTACGAGCCGTCGGGCCGGTGAAGAGTTCGACGTGACTTGGACGGACAGCACGGAATCGGGGACGCAATTGGATATCAAAGCGGAATCGGTGATGCGACCGCGTCTGGTCGACGGCGTCGCTCAGGCTTACGAGGGAGCTCTGTTCGCTCGTCTTCCGTTTCAATCCGGGTGCGTCGATTTGTCGCTGATTCCACTCGACGTCTTCAAATTACAGTAATCAACGACAGCTCTCGCAGCCCGTTTTTCTCCCCTGCCAGAGCACCGACGAGAAATATGTACTTCTGTATACAAGTACACGCATACACTTGTATATGCACGCGCGCATGTATATATTACAATAAAAGGAACGTGTATATAGTGAAGCTAGCCAAGCTCGTTCTTCTACCCTAAAATCTTACGGACAACGTTTAACGCGTGAAATATAAGATACGCGTAAAGGCACCAGGCTCCGATTCTAAACGGTCTAGCAGCAGCGGTTCTGTCAGCAGCACTTCCGAGTATTCCAGCGCTTTTAAGAATACGATAAATATCCTTGCGAGATCAGCCCAACGATATTTCGTCTGAAAAAAAGAACAACGAACGTGGTACCTTGTCCCAAAGCACGTATCGATTTATTAAAAAATTTCAATCGTTTCGTCCGGTATTACATAATCGGGAGATTCGCCTTCGATTCTGCCAATAAAAGATATCCACGAAACACGCGTGTCGCCGCCCGCTGACTGTTTCTCGCGCCGAAGAAATGGTTCGCTGCCTGCGTTCGCGCCATTTTGTCGGCAAGCGCGTCCAACATTCCAGACCGTTCGGTACTCGACAAATCGTTTCTCGCGAATAAGGCAATATTGTAGAAACATCTATTATACATATATCACCTAGCTGAATTTCTTTTACCAACGAACAAATACGTATATTTTCTCCTTTTCATCTCTTTCTTTCTTTCTTTCTTTCTTTCTTTCTTTCTTTCTTTGTATCTTTTTTGATTTGTTCGTATTCGAAATGTATTGCTAGTCGAGAAAGGAATCACTCTCTACGACCGTCTAGCAATATAGAATAAATGTCGCTCGCAAATCGATTCTTGTCAGAATCGTTCGAATTCGACAGAGTCTGGAGACTTTGCTGCGCAATGCGTCCTCCGTGTCGGCTGCCACGTGTTAAACTTCTGGGAAAAACATATTACTTTTCCCTCTGCAAACAGCATCGATCAATTTTCTGACTGGAAAACAATTGTATTTGGCGTTCGGACAGCTGTGCAACCTATGCGGCGGCGGCGACGACGACGACGACGACGACGACTGTGACGGAAACGATGTTGGCGAGAATGTTGGCAGGATATAAAACCAGGCTTGCGCCTATCGCGTGCATTATCGGGTCCCCGGATGAACCGCGCGATGGCTCCTATAACCTATATGCTCGTCCTCGTGGCGGTGTTGTCGGTGGCGCAGTGTCTCGGAAACCAGTATCCTCGAACGGAAGTGGTTCAGACGACCACAGGACCCGTCAGAGGTATCGTCAAACAGACGGTATGGCATAACATCACCTACAACGCCTTCTTGGGCATCCCCTACGCGGTACCGCCGCTCGGTCGCCTAAGATTCAAGGTAAGAGGTTCGAGTTCGGTCGAGGTTCTTTCATCGATTGCCGATCTGCTGCTAAAATTCGTCGAGCACCATTTCGTTGATTCGGACGAAACGGACGACAAGTTTGAATTGTTTCTGAAAATACGAGATGCTACTTAATTAAGGATCGCCGTAGTTATGGTTATCGAAGTAGGAACCGAACAGTGTTGTCGCGCATTTCAGTCCCCGGTTCCGATCAAGCCATGGACGGAAACTTACGAGGCCAACGAGCAAGGAGCGGTCTGCCCGCAGGTAGACTTCTTCTCGGGCGATTACATGGGCGTCGAGGACTGCTTGACCGTAAACGTGCTTACTCGACAGGTGAGACTATTCTTCGATGTTTTCGACTCTGCGCGGAAAACTAATGATTGAAACGACGTTACGGTCAGGTGGGAAAGGGAAAGTCGTCGCAACTGAAACCGGTGCTGCTTTGGATCTACGGAGGAGCGTTCTTTGCCGGATTCAGCAACGTCTCCCTGTACGGACCCGACTTCTTCCTCGAAGACGACGTGGTCTTCGCGAGCTTCAACTATCGCGTCGGCGCTCCAGGTACGGGCAGAACAATACGCTCGGTGGCGATACGGTCGAGGGTTAAACGGCAAACGGTTTTTAGGATTTCTGGCGTTGGATCATCCCGACGCTCAGGGCAACGCCGCGATGAAGGACCAGCTTCTGGCTATGCAGTGGGTGCAGAAGAATATCGCGGCCTTCGGCGGTGATCCCAACCAGATCACCTTGTTTGGCGAGAGCGCCGGTGCCACGTCGGTGGGATTGCACATGCTGTCGGAAAAATCCAAGGGTACGTCGACGAGTCCCTAGAAAATCCGCGCGTCTTTCGATTTCGGCTTTCCCGATTCCCCGACGGCGGCGACGACGACGACGACGACGACGACGCACGTTCCTTGATCATTCACGCTTCTCTCGCTTGATTCAGGACTCTTCAAACAAGTGATCATGCAAAGCGGAACACCTCTGACGCAATGGGGCTTCCACACGCCCAACAAGGCCTACGAAAACGCTCGGTCTCTCGCCGTCAAACTCGGATACAACGGAATCGACAGCGACGGATTGCTCAAGTTCCTTCGTCGCGTTCCCATAAAGGAGATGGTCACCAAGACCCTGCAACTGGACTTTGTGAGTCGAGTCTCGATGAAAATTCAATCTTTAATCCCAACGCGTTCGTTTATCGCTTGGTATTTCACAGGGTTTCCTGCCGTTCAGGCCAACGATCGAGAACCCCAAGATTTCGGTGGACGACAGTTCGTTCTTGACCGAGTGTCCCATACAGTTGCTCAAGTCTGGAAGGTACACCAAGGTGCCTATCATGATGGGTCGCAACAAGGACGAATCTCTGTTCTTCTTGAACTGTGAGTACCGGAAACGGGACGCTCCGAACGCGATAACCGGGGAGTTGCTCGCAATTGCAAAGACTCTCGAGAATCTACCATTTCTATGATTTCGCAGTCATGGTTGGCAAGGATGAGGAGCACGCGCAGGCGATAGCATCGTTGCTGAGGAACGCGATGGGCGTTAACAAAATCGTGGACCAAGTGCTGGGGACCATGAGCGGCGCGGTGTTCGATATGATGCCCGACTCCTTGATTAAACTTTATCTCGACATTGGGACCGCCACCATGTTCACGGCTCCCATCGACCTTACGCAGAAAATCTTGGCGAAAACGAACGACGGTTTACCAATTTATTATTACATGCTCTCTCATCAGGCGGAGTGGAACATCCACTCGTTGGTGGGCGACTCGGTGAATGGTACGATCTCTTTCTCGTTTAGAGGCTTTCCTTTTGTTCCGTTTGTTCGAGACCCTAGGAGGACGTCGAGACCCGCAATACCAAACCATGGAAAACGCTTGTGATTTCAGGAACTGCTCACGTCGACGACATCGGCTACTTGTTCAACGTCGAACCGTTGAACGCCCCAACCGATCCCAAGCATCCCTTCAACGTGGTCCGGAAGAAGATGGTCACCTTGTGGACGAACTTCGCCAAATACGGGCAAGATCATTTTTCAATTTGTTTCGCGACGCGTTCGTCTTCGATTCCCGATCGTCGAAAATCGACTACATATATAATACATACATCGAATCGAGCGGAATGTTTGTTGGGCGTCTCGTTGCGACGCGATACGCTGCCACGGATCGAATATTTCGAATCGATGGCGTTAACAACAGTCCCTCCGTTCGTAAAGTAAGAGCTATATTTCTTCACGCAGAAATCCGACACCGCCCAAAGCGAAGAACGACGGACCCGTGTTCAACGTGGTCTGGCCCGACAGTACAGCAACCGGGGCGCAGCTGGAGATCAACGAGGATGCTGTCGTGAAAGACCGGATCGTCGACGCGCTGACGCTGACCTACGAGGACGGTCTGGAGAAGAGATTGGGCACGGAAACCGCCTGCGACTGGTCCGTCGAAGCCACGACCAAGTCGTCGAACTTCTTCAGTCTCTTCTTCAAATGAGAATCAAACCGATCGACTAAATCGATATTACTACCGGTTCGCCTAGACTACAAGCGTACGAAACATGCGTAGAAATAAATATTGCTCTGAGAATTAAACCACTTTCGTCTGCGACACTCAACGATCCATCCCGCGCCGAGGTAGATCGGCCGAGCACCGCTCCGACCGACCGACCGACGCGTCTCTGCTAGTAGACGCATTTCTAAAGGTCCGCTGGACGATGGACGATTCAAAAATACTAGTCTCTTCGGTATACGCGATTGGATTACGAGGAATTACGTCAGTCGAGGAAAAGATGGAAAAGCGTTCGCGTCTGACAACGAGTCGATCCAATTGCGTGCGACAAAAGTTGAGCGATGCGTATCGCGCGCTATTCTCTACATATTCCGCACGATAGCCTGTCCGCATAAAATGCACAGCAGATACGGACACGCGACTCATTCGTTGCGCAAACGGGGAAGCGCGGTGCGTCCGATTGCTAATTCGAACGTAACTCGATGCCACGGTTTTCAAACGGCTCTTCATCCTCCACCAATTTCGTTTTACGAAGAATCTACCATTTACGTTGGAATCTGTAACAACGGACTTGATCGCGATCTTACCCCCGCGCTCGCGCGCGCGCGCGCGCGATGCGCGACAGTCTCGTAATCGAACGAAAAAGAAACCGACCGACGGCCTACCACCTACCGTACAATTTGCCCGACAACCAATCGTTTCGATATCGAATCGCGCGTATCTCAAGAAACTTGCGTGACGTAGAAATCGAAAGTTTCGAGAGACGTTCGAACTTGTAGCGCTACGCATCGGGAAGAATCGTTGCGCGTCCTTGGATCTCCAGCAGTTTCCGTGGTTGCGCGAAACGCGGAAATCGGAACACCTTCGAAGGAAACCAGGCCAACCGACGCGTCCCGCTCTGGAACTTTCTGCAGAGCAATTGCTTTAAGATTATACTTTGATTAACTTCGATTAAAACGAGATCGTGTCGGTGCTACCGTCGTTTTTCCATAGAAAATCAGGAGATTGCCCGCGACTCGGAACGCACGTTTTCGACGGCGCGACACCGTTATTGAAACAGTAGCACCAGATAAGAGGCGTTACGCCCATAAATTATCGAGCACCACGATACCTACTAGTACCGTCATGTGTCCACGATTTTATGAAATTTCAACAATACCTATACACGTGCGAGTACATAAATATCGCGCGACGACGCGTTTCGAAGAGATTAATTCGGAGGGAACCCGAGCGTTCTCGTCGTTTCAGCGGTTCGGGAAACGCAGCAGTCGCAAACGGGACCGCCTTCGCAATGCTCTAGTTGCCTGGAGCCACGCGATAGAAATAGAAAGTTGCTTGAAATCTGTTCGACGTCTCCCCGACCGATTCGCATCCAGCTAGAGAGCAGAGCGATCGGAACGATCGACGTCGAGCAACGCTTCGGGGTCCAGCTGATCGCGATCGTTGGAAGCTGCGACGGACAACGGACCGCGGGTAAAGCCGACGGTCGCGACAACCGAGGCAATCCAGCTCTAATTACCGTCAGGTGAGTTTTTCGTCGCTGTCTCAGGAGCCTCTCCACGTCCGTCGAGTTCCGCGTTCTCGTATCATCGAATTCTCAGGATGCTCGGAACAAGGCGCGCGCGCCCAGCTTTCGCGAATCGAAATTACAAAAGTTCATGGTCGTTTTTCTACATCGAAACACAGCGGAAGCATCGGACGACTGGGAACGTTGCTCGCTGGCGCTTCTCGAGAAGCTGCGATTCGATGATCGTGGAGAAGATGGACGGGTCGGTTGCAGACCGCGCATCGATTCCATTTACCGAGAGAGCAGTCGGCCAGACGTTAGATAGTCGCCGCGGTCGACGTTGACGGCGTCGACGCCGCTGCGTCCAACGCTGCGTAGAGTATACATGTACAGAGTATAGCCTACATAGACTATGGACCATAATCTCGAAAGACGATAATACGTATACATATAGGCGAAGAGACGGTGCGACGGTCGCGTCTTCGTCTCCCCGATTCGTTTCGCTGTCTCGGCTTATACTTGGATCGGTCGCCACGTGACTGCGTAAGCCTGGCGAGATGCGAGAAACAGCTCCCTTCGTCGCCGTCGCCGTCGCCGTCGTCTTCGTCTTCGTTCACTCTCATTACGTTCGATTCGCTGGTCCGCGATAGACGTCGCGACGCCGCCGCTACTCTCTCGCGTACGCGCTCGCGCTCGCGCTCGCGTTCGCCTTTTCGATTCGCTACCCTTCGTGTTCTGCCCTCTGTGCTCTTCGCTAATCGGCCGACGCCGCGACCACCGACGTCTGCCTTAGATCCATCGACGGCCCGCAACTGCGCCTTGCCTTCGTCATGACAGGTTTTTTTTCGTTCAGTATTTATCACGGATCCGACCCGCGGTCGATCGCAACATTTTCAACTCGAAGCGACGACGAGGCAAACGCTGCCGTATACCTTATCGAAGTAGAAATTTGACATTCGACTCGAAGGAAACTTTAGAGTCGATCCAAGTATCGAAGTACATACGTAGCGCGCGCGAAAGAGGAAAAGCCAGTCTGCAAACCTGCGAATCGAAGCTGCATTCGACGCGCGCGGGAGAGGCCTTGCGATCAATGTCTTTTAGGCTTGTTATTTGGAAGATTATTCTTAAGATCGCTTTCGATAAGATACGCTCGGCGACAGAATATTTCCGCGCGTCGCATTTTCACGACCGCGTTTGCAACATTCGCGTTCGCGAATTTACCCACCGGTCGCAAACGTCGCAAACGTCGCAAAGGGAGAGTCGAATCTTACTCTCGATGTTTCTTCGGCCGAAAATCTTTCAAAGACGTTCGACGCGACCCCCTTGTCTTCTCAATCAAATTTGGATCGATTACTCCGCGTTTGCCGCGCATCCGTTTGCAACGGTTGATACCAGCAGATAGAATTCGCGACGAGGTTGAAATTTAAAGTGCTGCCGCTGCGCGGTATCGCAACGATATCGCGCTGGGCTATTATCAACGTCGTGAATCATCTGGCTGCCGGTTGTCGGCTCCCGGCTCTGGCTTCCGACGATTCGAATCGTTCCACCGTTGGTGGTCAGTGGTCAGTGGTCAGTAGTCGATGGTCGGTGGTCGGTGATCGTTGACCGGTTTGAACTTTTGACGCGCGACGTTGCGACACCGTCAAACGAGAACGTTCGCATCGTCGATGTTTTTCGTACCGTAAAAATAATCATGGGCGACGAAGACGAATACTTGATCGGTAATGTCGCCGTAAGAAAATTGCGCAGAAGGTGAAACGAAGACTGGTCCTATCGAGGACACCTTGTCGCGTCTCTCTCTCTCTCTCTCTCTCTCTTTCTCTCTTCCACGGTCGCATCCTCCAGCCTCGTCCGCTTCTCCCGCGAAAGCGAAAGGAAAATATCGCGGCGCCGATCATTCTTCGAATATCTACCCCTTTTTTTTCTACTCGGTTCGGCCAGGATTCGCACAATCGAGCGTCGATGCTCGGGGGAACGGTTCCCGGTGGCCCCACGTGGCTCGCCTCTACGCAACGCGTAGGAAGCTGGACTCTGAACGCTGCGTTACGCGCAGCTCCGATCACGCGTCGTTCGCGTGCAGCTGCTCGTATTTCCCGCCGATTCTTATCGAACAGAGTATAGAGTATAGAGTATAGAGCCAGCGATCTTTCTTCGAAATCACCCTGCACGTTAACACCATTTTCCGCATTCGATAAACGCGGTACGCGTCAGTCAACGGTGTTGTTTTAGGTCATACGACAAGGCTCTCGCGAGGTCTTGGCGTTCGACCAGTCCGAGCGTCCGACGAACGCGTTTATCGACGATGCCTGGTTCGAGAACGTTCGACTTTCGACTTTCGACTTCCGAAAGCCGGAAGATCGGCAACGCGCCACTCCGAATTACTCGAAATCGAAGGGCTGGCGGTCGAAGACGCCAAAGACGCGTCGCTCGGCGAAGGCGTTCGGAGACGTTCGGCCAACGCTGACCAGGTTACGAATATTGTTCGCAGATTATCTGAGCGACGAGATGTCGGCGACCGTGCCGGAATTAACGGTGAGGCGGCCGGTCTACCATCAGGACGAGCTGAACCACTTGTGCAGATACGCCAAGCCGAAGAAAACGCGTGAGTATCGCGAGTAACGCGCGATGCGAAATCGCTCGAAAGCGCTGCTGCCTGGAGCCTGGAGTTTGGAGTTTGGAGTTTGGAGAGCGCGAGCGTGGCGCTACGCGACTTAATTTCCAATCGGCTGGTCCGCGTTGTTCGCGGCAGGATGGAGCCTCGCTTATCTAGTCCAAACAAAAATCGTCTGGGGACAATGGATCAAAAAGATTCGGTTCCTTTTACGATCGCGGCGTCGCGCGACGCGGGTCACCCAGTTAAGTGTCTATTACAGTTTTCGACGGCGATTACGCGTAAGCGTAGGCGTGGTACGCAGTCGAGTGGCAAGCGTACGCGTAATCGTCGTTAAGCCCGACAAACGGGGGGCACGCGGAACGCGGATCGCGAAGAGGACTCGATAAAGAGCAGCGTTCTCGCGCGCTCGTCTCCGGAAGCTCGACTCGAATCGAATCGGTCTCGATCGTTTCGGCGAAAGACGGCGAAAGTTCTGCTCGAACCAAAATGCCGCGCGGGCTTCCCGCAGTCTCTCCGTAGACTCTGGAAAGTCTCGAAAAGTATACGGGCTCGCCGTGTAATTCGAATTGCCGAGTGCGAACGATGCGAGGGCAGTCGATGTTTCAGTTTTCCAGAGCATCTCTTCGAGATGCAAGAAGGTGCAGCCGCTGCTGGCTTTGAAGAACTCCGTACCTTTGATCGGCTGGCTGTCCAAGTACAACTGGAAACAGGACATCCTGGGCGACGTCGTCGCTGGAATCACCGTCGCGGTGATGCACATACCTCAAGGTAGCGTTTCTTTTTTTTTGGAATCGGAACGAACGATCGGTCGGAGGATGGAACGAGCTTCGAAATTGGCGACGTTTTCGATTAAAACGGCTACTCGACAGGAATGGCGTACGCGATCCTAGGCAACGTGCCGCCGATAGTCGGCATCTACATGGCTTTCTTCCCTGTCCTCGTTTACTTCTTCCTCGGCACGTCCAGGCACAACTCCATGGGTAAGTAATCGCCTTCGATGATCGCCCCTCCAACGAAGCCGAAAAGTTACAACTAACGCGTGTAGCATCGGTAGCATCGAAATCCATGTTGCACGGTATCTTTTGGTAGCATCGATTGCGAAACGCGCGTGAAACCCAGCGAATTCCACTCTGAAAAAATATCTTATCGAATCTCGCATCTTTCCGAACAATATGTCGAAAGCCGTTATTTCGACCGCCCGTCCTCTTTTCCCCACCTCTTTTCCACCTCCTCCTTTTATTAACCGCATCTCTTCCGACTACTTCCTATCAAATATTTGCGGACGCGCGTGCCCTGATTACGAACCGACAACACCGACGAGAGATTACGAGTTTGCGCGTTCTGAAAAACGCGAGGAGCAATTCCAGCCCGCTTTTGCGTTCGCGTTGGAGCAACTTTCGAACGCGAAAACCATGATATCGCCTTGTTCTTATTCTTGCTTTGAAACCTGTTGCTCGATCCTCGCCTCGACCCTCAATTTTCCAAGGTCTATCGGTATTTCTAGAAAATTTGATTTCGGTCGATTTGAAGCGGTCGACCTCGAGGTCGGATACACGATCCAAATATTTCGACGAATTCCGCGGCTCCACCGATCCCGAGCTCCCAACATTTTTCAAATCGAACAAACTGTTCGGCTGGTACGCGGTTCGGTGCATTTTGCAGATGCGAGCAGACTGCAAATTGTAAACCCGCCAGGACTCCCAAAGCATCGAGCAATTTCTATTTCCACGTTCGTCGACTACCGCAAAGACGAACGATCGTTCCTACCCGATAATTAGGCACCGCCGATCATCGCGTCGTAAGTAGCGACGATTGTTCTGAAGAAGCAATTATTTGTCCCGTGTGAAGGCACGTTTGCGCTGATCTGCATGATGACCGGAAAAGTGGTGACGACTTACAGCTCGCAGACCGACGGTTCGGGCCGCGATCGGACCGATCTCGGCAACGGGACCGGAGGAATCGAGCCGCCGAGCCCCCCCGTCGCCGATCAATATTCGCCGGTGGAAGTTGCGACCGCGGTCACGTTCACCGTCGCCGTAATTCAGGTAATTATTCCTCGTCCTCGATCGATTCTCGGCCCGATCGAGCTGGCCGAGACGCGAGATCGGTCTCGCGTTCCTCCAAACGCGCGCAAAGTCTCGTCTCACGAAGGACGGCCGACGCGCGACCGGTTCCGCAGATAGGAATGTACGCGTTGCGGCTGGGGATCATCGCCACCCTCCTCTCGGACAGCCTCGTCAGCGGATTCACCACCGCAGCCGCCATTCACGTGTTCACGTCGCAGGTCAAGGATCTGCTGGGTCTGAAGGGCCTGCCCAAGAGGAAGGGACCCTTCAAAGTGATCCTGGTGAGTCCGATGCTTATACCTTTCCCAATTCTTTTTGGGAATCTCGGTTCTATGCGGGCTTAACGAGGTTGCGCGCGAGGCTGACGCGGACCAACGGAAGAATAGTTGTCCATTTGTATCGTTGTCGCGATTGATTTAACGGGTCCGATTAGTCGCGCCAGCTGCGGCCAGCCGACGAGCAAACGTTTCTTGCCTCCGCTCTAGACTTTGCGCAACGGCGTAATCGAACGAATAGCAAATCCCGGGCTACGCTTATCGTTCGACTATCCTGTACACGTTTTATCACCAAACTGTGCTATGCGCGCATATGTAAGCGCGTATGCATACGTAGCGCGCAAAAAGCAGTCAAAGTTACGGTAACATTGCTTTCGGAACAAGCACGGAGCTTGAACTTTTCCACGCGATAACAACGCTTGCTCTCTTTTGGAACTTGGAACAGTCGAGCTGCTTTTATTTCTTTATTGGCACATTGAACGAACACGTGCCTTCTCCTCCTCCTCCTCCTCCTCCCCCTCCTCCTCCTCCTCCGCCGCCGCCACCATATCGATGTCGCTACACGAATCGTCGTTCAAATATTGTGCAAAGTAGAAATATAGCTTAGCTGCGAATGTCTCGTCGTTTTGTTAAATTGGAAAATTAGTTGGAGCTCGATCCTCGATTTCTACCATACCGTCGACCGTTGAAAGACCTTCGATCGCATATCCTAGTCCAACGATAAAAACGATAAGGAGAACGGAGATCCAGGGACGTTTGCAGCATGCTATGTAGACACGTGTAGGTAGATTTCTCGTTGCGTCTAGATGCTAGATTCCGCAACGGATAACGAGCCGTGTCCAGAGTTTAGACTATAACGTAGCCCCTAAATATGTAAATTGTGTGCAGCATCTTCGAACGTCGATTTTCCTAGAAAACTTGAATATTACCATTTCCGAGGAAACCGAGATGGTGGAGCAGGCATCGTCAACGACATCGACCGAACAGAGAAACGGAACGCGACGTGCCTCCCGGCGACCTGTCCTCGCCCGACACGAGAAAGCAAGAATGTCAGAGAGTTAGCTCGACGGCGCGAATATTGCGAACGCGTAACGGATCGATCGATTGCGCGAGCCGGAATGCTCGATCGCGTCCCATCGCTGCTGACCTCCCCGTCTTCTGTTTTCCGGGACTCGACGTTTCCGCGCAGAGATTCATCGGCGGAACCCGCGCCGCGCCGCACTTTCGATTTCGATGGAGAGTTTGATCGATCGCGCGAGAATTGAATCGGACAATGCATGCCCGCGTAGTTTTACATTTCAATAATAAAAATGCCAGATCTCGATGGTATTCTCCTCGTTTTGTATTCGATGGAATCGCGTGTGTTTCAGACTTACGTGGATGTTTTGAAAAACATCAACGACGTCAATACGATCGCCGTCGCACTCTCCGCGGTAACGATCGTCGTCCTCGTGGTCAACAACGTTCTAAAGGTTGGTTCGAAGCTGGCCGAGAAACCGAAAACAAGATTTCGCGAACGATTCCTGATCGACGAGATGAAATCGATCGTTTTGTCCACAGCCGAGAGTCGCCAAATTAAGCCCGTTCCCGATTCCCATAGAAATGCTGGCGGTCGTGATCGGCACGGTGCTCGCGGTGTACGCGAACCTCGAAGAGGCTTACGGCGTTGCGACGGTGGGCCACATACCAGTCGGGTAATTAACGATATCTCCCGTAAAACGAAATGGAAGGAGAAACCTTCGAACAGAAGACGAACGCTTTTTCCGCAGCTTGCCTGCTCCGTCGTTGCCGCCGTTGGCCCTGGTGCCGAACATCCTGATCGACAGTTTCGTCATCACCATGGTGTCCTACACCATCTCGATGTCCATGGCGCTCATCTTCGCGCAAAAGTGCAGCTACGAGGTGGACTCGAACCAGGAACTAGCCGCGCAGGTGAGTCGAATCGGTCGAATCTTCCGACCTCTAGATCGGAAAATTCTAGATCGGAAAATTCTAGATCGGAAAATTCTAGATCGGAAACGGAGATCTTTGTCCGCGAGTGGCGCGAACCGCGAAGCGAGGAGCGAGAAGCCTCGACCCAGATCTATCTTCGCGGAGGTTGAACTTGAATATCTGCTCCAACAATGGTATCCGTTCCACTCGTTGACTAACAATAAGCCGCGAGGATAGATGCCATCTAAAGAAATTCCGCGATTACAGTCGGCCTAGTTCGCCAAAGCCGGCTTTGATCCGACAAGGCTGGCTCCTTGGCCGCGTTGATCCGCAACGTTGATCCCGATTCGATGCGATGGTTTTCAGGGCATCGGTAATTTAGTCGGCTCCTTCTTCTCCTGCATGCCTTTCACCGCCTCGCTCTCTAGATCCTTGATCCAGCAGACCGTCGGAGGACACACTCAACTAGCCAGCTTGATCTCCTGCTGCATCTTGGTCAGCGTTCTCCTCTGGATCGGCCCCTTTTTCGAGCCTCTGCCTCGGGTAAGCCAAACCTCGAACCACTCGTTCGAACGAATCTGCTGAGCCAAACGTTGACGCTTTTGAGCCGGCTGAACGCATCGAACCGGCTACAAGTTTCGTTTAAACGCCGACGCGCTTGTCATAACCGAGCGCGCGTCAAACTAAACCCTAGAGCTTCAAATCTAAACAAAGCAGAGAAAGCGATCGTGGGGAAACCCACTTTCGCTTTCGACCGATAATGATACAGCGAAACCATTCGTCCTTCCACGTTCCACGTTCCACGTTCCACGTTCCACCTTCTACTACATTGGTGCAAAAACGCTAACATCGTAACCCTTAACGTAAGCAATGTTTTGAACTAGTGCGTTCTAGCCAGCATAATCGTGGTAGCTCTAAAGGGCATGCTGACGAAGGTGACAGAGTTCAAGAAGTTCTGGAAGCTGGAAAAGTCCGACGGCGTCATCTGGGCGGTGACCTTCGCTACCGTTGTCCTGCTGGACGTCGAGTACGGACTGTTGGTCGGCATCGTCCTCTGCGTGGGCAAGCTGATTATGTTCGCCGTGCATCCATACACCTGCGCGCTCGCACTAGTACCCGGCACCGAGCTCTATCTGGACACCAGCAGATACAAAGGCGTACGAGTCAACGCTAAGTTTACACTTCCCTTTTCTACCTTCTACTTTCCATGTTCGCCGCGTGGCCAACCAGTTTAGAGCCGATTCTAAACGTCTCGGGTAAACTGTTGCAGACCGTCGAGCTGCCGCGGATCAAGATCTTCCACTACTCCGGAAGTCTGAACTTTGCCTGCAGACAGCACTTTCGCGACAAGGTGTACAAAGTTGCTGGCCTGACGCCGCGGAAGGAGCCGGACGCGAGCTTCAGGCACGACGAGCTCAAGGAAATTGAAAGGGTGAGCTCCGAGCTCGCGGCTATGGCTTCCCGATCGATTTGCTATCGCGCCGGTTCCGCACTTTGACGGGTGAAACGTCGTTCGATCCGATCTTGCGAAGCGGGACGAGCGGCGCATCGCGGCCCTCGATGTCGCGTCCGCGATCCAAAGCGACCTCGAAGCTTTCGTTGGATTCGCATAAATTCGGCTGGGTATATCCGCTCACCGTAGGATCGGCTAGAGTAAAAGTAGGGAATAGAATTAGCTGCGAGAGGTCGATGATCTCGACACTGGTATTCTACGATACCGCCGGCAGGCGCGTCGAAAAAAGTCAATTTCCTCGTGATTACGTTACAGTTACGCACCCTGATATTGGATTTCACCGCGGTGAGTCACATGGATCCGGCGGCTGCAACGACCCTCGGAAATTTGATCGACGAGTACTCCGATGCGGACGTGTTCGTGTACGTTGCCGGCTGTACCGGTGAGTAGAAACGTCATGATACAATCGTCGCCGACGAAGCACCAGACTACAGCCAAAGTAGACCGATTGTTCGATGGCTTTCGATTGTTGGCAAAAATATCCGCGGACGGTTTCAATAATTCAACGATTGTCCTATGTACCTTGCAACCTGTGACGCCTGTGAGTACGTACAAGGAGGAATGATATCTGCGATTTAGTTTCACGATCCGTTTGATTTTTCCCGATTTAAGATGGACTTCCTCTCCCCCCCCCCCCCCCCCCTTACTCTTCTTCCGGTTTCTCCCTAGTCCCTTCATAGCAAAATTCTTTGCTCAACGTTTTTCTTATCGTTTGTCGGAATATTCTTCTTCTCTACGGAGGCGCCTCTTTCGAAAAAACGTCAAAGCTCCGCGCAACTCCGTACAGCGACAATCGGTGCAGCGGCAAAACCCTCAAACTACTAGCTAAATTATCAGCGGTAGACTGAGCTAATTTTTTCAGCGTTTTGTCACAGTCTTTCGATTTTTCTCCGAAAGACGTGCCACCGTCGCCATATACAATGTATATACGAGAAAATAGTTCGATGTCGATATCGTGTACAAAAACGGACGACAACATTGCAAAACGTAATTAATTGCTTTTTGAACTATGCCAACCATTATGCTAATTAATTATATTTTTCGCTATCGTCGTTTCATTTTTTGACACGACATCGATGCAAGAGATTTTTGCTCTCGTCTTGCGTGGAACGGAAAGCTATGGTCTACGGTATCATTGGCGAATGGTTGCACGGTTGGTAAGAACGAGTAAATTGGTCGGAAACGAAAGCTACCGAATGCAACGAACGATCACGAACCCGAGCGACAAAGAAGCGTCGTGCGTTAATTGCCAATTGCAACGTTCGTTTGAACGTGTTGTTGCAGGCCCTGTGTACGAGATGATGAGAAAGTGCAACCTGACGGAATGTAGAGGCGGACTGTTCGCAGTATTCCCCACCGTGGCAGACGCGGTCAATTTTGCGAGATCCACCAACGAGCCCGCGTGGAGCTCGCCCGTATACGAAGACTCCGCCATCGCGAGATTATGATCTTGTTTGTATTTGGTACGATTATGTGCCAACTTTTTTAGAGAGGAACGTTCGCTCAACGTATGTTGCTACTCTCGATTTTTTGAGTGGTCGATGACCATCTTGATTGTTATTGGACTTTGGATCTTTGAACCGATTCGAATAATTTCTGTTGAACGCGAACGCTCACCGAAATCTGTTATACCTATTTACGTACTTGGTTCGCAATGGTCTACAATTTGTGCGACATCGTTTCTTTCCAGCATGCAAATGTTTGGTAAAGCTACTCGACTGTTAACTACTTTGGTATCGATTTGAAAAAAGATCGTGAAATTGGTAGCTATGTACATTCTTTTATATTTATGCAAATACTTTAAGTATGGTACAAAAGAGTCGACGAGGCTGGCCACGAAACGATATTTTCCAATTGTAAAAGTATCTTAGCTCGGTCTCGTCTACGGATTCCGAGTCATGTTATTAGCAATTGCTCCTCGTTACACGTTGCTACGAAACGCGTATGTTCAACGTTGTTCCTTGCAACCGTGACAAGTACATTCCCTATCCTATGACATCGCAAGATCGCTTTTACTGAAAAAGTATCGATACTTAATATTGTACGTAATATTTTACATAAAATATTGTAATCTTAATCGATTTTATAAGAATTATTCCTTACCCGTAGACTGCGTTTAGAACGACGACCGAATTACATATTATTGGCAGACACTACAAATTTAAGCATTTGAAATTTCCGCCACGGAGAAGCACCCGTGCGGGTGCGTGGCAAGCTGCGAATGTTGCGCGTGCGCGTACAACATTCTGTTGCCTACTCTGTTGTGTGTATAGTGGATGCTGACACTGGGCAACGTAACAAGCTCGAAGCGGAGGTTGTACGAATACAGCCGGTACATTAGTATTATTTATTTACAATGAACGCGTGGATGCAATACTTCAAATCCATTCCTATGCATATGGTAAATTTATAAATTATATCGATCGCGACGGAGGTATGTACCTTTGTAGTATCCATTTAACCTCTTTGCGCGAGGTTATGATCTTCCGATACGAGATACAACAGGTGTTACGCGTTGCGATAAATACACAATACGAGTTGGAATTCAGTTGGATAAACAATTGCATTGTTACTTTCCAGGATTACGAGGGCCAGGCACGAGCAGAAAATTTGTCCTGGGTCATTATAACGCTTTTTGGAGTAAGAGACCATGTTTGTAATACTCGATCGCTATCCGAAAGAAACGATTACCATCAAAATAATTCGCACTTCTAGGTGGTTGGACTAATATGGGGCTACGTGATCCAACAATTCTCGCAAACAATTTACATTATCGGTGCTGGATTTCTAATGGCTGCTGTAATCACGTTACCACCCTGGCCCATGTACCGCCGCAAGCCTTTAGACTGGCAGAAACCGCAGTGTCAACATTGTGACGTCAATGCTAAAGCAGAAACCAACACTTTGTCAAAGTCGAAGAAAAAGAAATAGTTTGTCGCCGATTACCATACTATTTATAAATGTTACGCGAGAATACTTGTCCGTGTAAGGTAACAAAGAATGCTGTTGGAGCGATCTCGCATTTTAAAGCATGTATATCGTGACTATTGAAACCACTGTACGTATTTAATTGCGCCAAGTCTGTGTAACAATAGCGATTGAAAACAAAGTGGTTCGAAGAATACGTTACAAGAATTAAACACATTCCGATACTTGGAAGGAGAAGCGTGTTTCCATGGTTTTCTTTTAATTCGATGTATCGTCGTAATGTTGCAAAGCGTTGCTACGCGATAATTTCAACACTCCCATTCAGATTCAACAGCATTGCGAAACATGAATGGCTGTCGCGTGTCGTTGCACCGTTAGATGCGCGTTCGTTTTCTCATAGGTGTCGACATTAGACTGTCCCATCGACATTTGAAAAAAGTAAAGCGTATCTAATTAATACTTTCCATCTACGCGATCAGTGACACGATCTTTGGCACGAACCATAATGGTAATGTCGTCTGCAATCTCTTCCTATGGTTTGCGAAAGAGTGGGGAGGGGGGGAGGGCAGGAAACGTGGAGGAATCTCGAGTGAGAAACTTTTATTAATTATTTCTATAACGCGTGTGTTCATATTCGAGCATAATGTATTATCTAGTCCGAATAAAATAATCTCTTTTTATTAATAGAGAAATCCATCGTGTTGAACCGTTATCAAAAAGAAAATATTCAAAGGAGCAACTTGACGCATTCGACTAGAAATCAATACGACCATGTTGTATTATTAAATTTCTATCTAACAAGCTTGGAACGCGTTCCCTTGTTAAAATCGTCCGACTCTTAAATACGATACTCGTACTCGGAAAAATTAGAAAGCAACAATACACGTAACCCGTGCATTTGAAAAAAATAAGGAGAAATTGTGCAACAATCCGTGTGTGTCCACAATCCACGCAAAGAGGAAGTTGTGCACACGAAATAATCAAGTTTAATTAACGATTGCATTAATTCTTGAATCGCTGTGTGCGTGAAAGTGGGAATCGATTCGCTGGTTACTTCGTCGATACGTACACCACTGCTCTACAAGGATTATGTAGTCACACGGTTTTATTCTAGAAGATAATTTCGAAAAAGATTACAAATACTATTAGAGAGAATCCACGATCCAGTCGGCGTTCTACGATTCCACAGGCTATAAGTCTACACGCCATGTGCCATACATACGGCCACAACCATAACGCGAACCATAACCATCGCTACTGACCAGATAACCGACCATAACCATACTGCAGTTCGTCTGCGTGTACGCTGCAGCTGGTACGTTCGTGTTATTTATTTACAATGAGTGCGTGGAAGCAATATATTATGTCCATTCCAACCCATATGGTGAGTTCGTAATTGAACCTTCGATTAACAATAAACCGCTGATACCGTAAGTAATATATAAGCAATGTTTTGATTTCTATACGCATAGGTTATGTGCCACCAGCTGTCAAAGTCGAATGACTTGTCCAGGTGACGTTGAACAAAGATATATGTATCTTTTACTGAAGCCATTTACTTTTTTTTTTTAGGACTATGAAGGCCAAGCTCGGGCAGAAAAATTGTCCAGAGTAATTATAACGTTGTTCGGAGTAAGATATTGCATATGAAATGTTTAGCTGCTGCATTATGAATGAAAATTTATTCTAATATGGATGATTCGCGTTCGCAGGTGGTTGGATTAATATGGGGATACGTTATCCAACAATTTTCTCAAACAATTTACATCCTCGGTGCTGGATTTGTCATGGCTGCTTTGATCACAGTACCACCGTGGCCTATGTACCGTCGCAAGCCTCTAGACTGGCAGAAACCACAGACAACGATCACTACCAAACTAAAGAAAAAAAAGTAGCCTATTAACCCTGACACTTGTACTTAACACATTCCTGTTGATATAAGATATATTACAATGTTGTATGATAAGCGCAGATGCGTTATTGTTTTGTAATTAAAATTCACTTACGATTGAACACGTGCTTCTATCAACCGTACCGTTGTTAATTTCAGGTGTATTATTTGGCAATTGTGTAGCACGTTTCAATATAGTTATTACGTATTGTAAGATTCTCGTAACTGGAGTAAGTCATATTTGCGGTCAGTGCGGATTGTCAAATTCGGAAAGCGAAAATTCTTTCAAAGAAATTGAGAAGCCGACTAAAAGGGCTGGAATAGGCTTTTGAAAAGCACGATTTATGTAATTTCGACAAAACCGCCAAAATTATGTCACGGTGTCGGTCGTAATTAGCGCACATCCGGTTACTTCATACCGTGCCGCACCGCTGAATGTCACTTGTTGAATATTAAAATATACGTTGAATCGCGGCAACGGTAACACATCCAACTGCATAAATGCGATGAATTTGTAATCACGCAACGTTATTGTTTATCGGTGGAAAGTAATGGGCAATGTCTATTGCGAAACACGACCGACACGGTGGTATAATATATATCAAGCACAGAATTTCCCTTCCGCTTCCGAAACGGTCGAGGTTGCGCAATTAAAAGAAGGCCTCCAACGGGAGGATCGGTCTCGATCTCGGTCCCGATGGCGAACAATTAACCGACGATTATGATTGTACGCGGCGCACCGTGCGCCACCCATATTGGAACAGTTCCAAGATTGGACTTTCATCGGCCGCGTTCCTCATTTTCTCCCGTCGCGCGTCGCTCGCTAACCAAAGCATATTTCCCTCAAAATTGGCCTAACCGGTGACTTTCACGGCACCGACACCGGGGACGTGGTAGAGCGATCGTTACGTAAGCGACCGGGTCGATTGCGCACACTCGTATGTACACCTTATGCATGTGGTCGTCGCATCGGAAACGCAAACTTGCCGCAACACCTTAGGGCGACGCTTTTGTTCCCTTTGTTGCTTTTTAACCGGTGACTCTCCTCTTTCGTCACCGGTACACGAAGACTCGTTTCACGATCAGGAAAATCGGGACCGGTTTTCGTGCAATCGTTGCTCAACAATCGCGTCGCGAACTATATAGAACGGAGAACCTAGAATCTTCGATTTTCAATTTCCATCCTCGGTACTATACGAATCGAGGATTCCGAGCAAGGTTTGCGATCAAGAAGCACCATAATTCTATTATCTGGATTCTATTTGACGTTTCCCCGTATCAAAAATGTTTACTTGGACCAAACTTATCAATGACCCCGAAATTTCTCACGATTGCCATCGAACCGTTCCCCGACCCATGACTTTCAAACGCAAGTACACACCTACGAGTGCAGAGCAATCAGCGAGGAGGAGGGGTCGAAGAGCTATCGCGATCATGTAAAATGCCTCGGATCTCGGTCTCCACTATCGACAAACATGTTACAGGATTACGCAACCGATTACGAGTGGACAGGATAGGATCACGATCGGTTAGCTGGGAACTAAAAATTGGACCGGAACAATTGTTCACTTTCGGAAGCCGGGATCATTTTGATCATCTACACTTTTCATACATCATTATACGATATACATGCAATGTACACATAGTATTATACATAATAATATATAATATAAAACCGCCTTGTTTTCCACTCAGGAATGCGGATCGATAAGGTCTCCGAAGAATTTGGCTAAACGTCAGCAGCAACCTTCGGCCTCATAAAACGCAACTCGTTCCCCATTATTCCGTAATCAACTACCATCACGGCGTAAGAACCAAAGATTCGTAACAACCGAGTACCGGCAAGAAACAAGGGCAATTAGGACATTCCCAGTGAAACGTTTCCCTCATTCGTGACCGTAGAAGAAATCTCTTCCGGCCGGAGGGCCGATTAACGCGAAAACTCGAACGATCCGGGCCGCCTAACGTTAAAAAGAGAGGACCAACGACGAATTAGTCTCCCATCTCCGATCTCCGGGAACACAGAGGCCGGATTACCGAACCCGGGGACCGCTTTCACTGGGCGAATTCGACCGATGGGCCAGATCGGTAGGCGGACCAGACCCAAAACAGCCCTTGCGCAATCACAGGATCACGCAATCACGCAATACGCAACCACGCAACCACGTAGCCCGCTAACCCGGTAGCCACGACAACTTTGGATCACCAGAAAATCACAGCGACGGGATCCCGACCACCTTTCTCGCCTCACCTCGTTACCGGGTGCACCCGCCGCGCAAGATATACGCAGCTTACGAAACGCTTTCTCCCTCGTATGATGGATATTTTAAGTATGCGGCCTGCACCGCTTCCTGCAACACTGGACGGGCCAGCGGTGCGTGCACGAAAACGACGAAAATCGACGGGGGAAAAAAACGAACGACAATGTTCAGCTCGCGCGCGCGCTTGTGTTCGTACTCGTGCTCCTACTTCGCGGAGCTGTACGCACTCGCGCGGATTACGAGGTGGTGTACCGCGCGTGCACGCCTCGTCGAGACCGTGGACCGTGAATCGCGGATCTTGAATCGCTGACGCGATCGTTACCTTGCTCTTAACACTGACTCCTTTCCGAGAACGAGTCGGCCCGCGACTGGAACCAGCCGACTGGAACGCAACCAAAACCGATTCCGTTGCATATCTCACCGGAAGTCCAGCGAGCTAAAAGGACTTTTCACCCCTTTTTTTCTTTCTATCGCACGAACGAACCATGACACGAAATCGTTTTCTCTGTCGCTGGCCGAGACCACGCGATTAAGCGAGCGTTACTCAACCTTGGTCGCTATTACGCGCGTCGATCCGACCGTTAACCGTGATAGATTAATATCGACGACCAATCTGCGCCCGAATCGCTGACCAAACACTCGCGAATAGTTATTTTTCTGCGGCCGGATCTTCGTGGATCCGCGCGCTACCGCAAATTATTATTTGCCGTCGGTATCATTGTTAAACATCGAGTGTCGCAACATCGCAATGGCACGGAAAGCCATCGGCACGGTCGATTAATGTCTGCCTATGAAATTTTCTACCGAATCAACACGGTAAACCATGCACCGGAACCACTGCAACTACCGGAATGACTCGGTTCGAAGGAAAGGAGCTTTGGTCCACCGCGACCTCGTTGTTGGTCGTATCGTTGGCATCGACGCGGCGTCGCGGTCGCCGGAAAATTCGCTGACCGGAAATGCCTCGCATCAACGATTTCGCAAGGGTGCGGACAAATGCGGCGGCTGTAATATTTCTCCGATTAAGTCGTTCGTATCTCCGGACGATGGCACGAGTTATTAGCGAGTTCCGACAACGAGACCCTCTCGGTCCGTCGCGGTCGACCGACATCGAGCCAGATGCAATTAACGCGCGGAAGCGTAAGCGTCCTTCGGCCAGATGCTTGTACTCGCGCGCGTTCGGGTCACGCGCTCTATTATGTCAGCGACTCGAACGATGTCAACGGGTTCACCGTCTTGGTTATTATACATCGAGATGAATCCGGCTATGTTTTCGGCGCGTTGCGTCACTCGGAATTCGAACGGGCGACGCGTAACCGAATTTCTCTTTTTCGTGAAACGACGTCGACGCCCGCTGCTCGACCATCGTGGAAATTGCTAGGTGCAAATGCGAGGCTGGCAAGAAGCGGCCAGAGACAAAAGTGGATGTTTTGCATATCTCGAGAAGCAGCTCGCCGTTTCGATACGTATGGTAATGTCCAGGTTGTAACAGGCTGGAAGGACCATAACGCGCGATATCGTTTCCCGAATCTGCCGAGTGAAATCGTCCGCGTAATACGACGTTCCGACGGTGTCCTCGTCGGAACGGGTCGGTTTTCCTGGGTCGAGGACGGATGATGCACAGACGCCGCCTTTCCTCGGTTCCTCTGTTTCCAAAAATGCAAACCACAGCCGATCGTTCCTCCCTGAACGATTCGAGCAAGCGTCTAGTCGCGCGTCCTTCCGTCCACGTCCACGTCGACGTCTACGTCCTACCATTGCCGGAGATTTTCATAGACCCGGAGGCTGTTTACGTAGTGGAGACCGATTATGGGGCAACAGCAAGCACCTAGAAAAATCATTCGATACTCGTTTCACAAATTACGATACCTCGTAATGCACCCATTCGATGGAGCTTTCTCCTCGGCGCGGCGTCGTTACAGGTGTTGATGTTTCCCGAGAAAAATTTATTCGATGCGCGATTCTCGATGGATATAGGAAACGATTCGATTTGAAAGCGGCTACGAGGAAACGATATCCGCCGGGCTTCACGCGCTTCCTAATATCCGAAACTTTTCATAAGTCCAAACGTCTCGTCCGTTCTCTCTTAGAGTTTCGACGACGACGACGACGACGACGAGGGGCGCGGAACCATCGAGCAGGCCGCGTGGCCTCGGACTCGGCAAAGATTCGCTTTCGAGCGGCACTTTTCCCGGATTTTCCCGCTCCGTCCCACCCCGCTCATCCATAATGCAAGCGATAATGGCAAGAATCGGTGCGCGTTACCGTTTTCTACCGGACAGCGTGCGCGCGCGCGCGCTACTCGCAACGCGTTCTACCGTTCGAATTACGTATATGGTAGATCGAGGAACTTTGCAGAGATTACGAACCGACGGAGCGATTGGTCCGCGCGCGGTTCGCGGTACGCAAAGCGCTGCTTCGCGCGATTACGCAGTCGAGTTAGCCGACGACGCGTCCCGCGCGGAACACGCGGAACGAACGTAACCAGAGAGGCGGCCGCTTCCTAGCTTTTACGTAACAGCAAAGTCGAGCGACTTTACCGCTTGCCGGGTCTCTCCCACCCCGATGGCGGTGTTTCGCCTTCGCCGGGTGGTTTTGGCCACCTCGGCTCGTCCTTTATAAGCACGCATCCCCGGCCGTCCAAAGCCAGAAACGTATCGGCATCCGTAAAACAGTGATCGCTACTAGCACGACTCGTTCGGATCCCACCATCGTTTCCCTACGCATTTCCTTAGTTTCCCTTAGTTTCCCTTCGCGTTCGTCGTTCGACGATTAACCGGATCGCCGTTCGCCAAAGGAACTTTACATAACCAGACGACCCGCGCAGCCTACCAAGATGCGTTCCCAGAGCATCCTCGTGAGTAGATCGTTCGACGATTCGTGCTCCAGGTTCCTAAGGATATCTCTCGCATTCGTGATCCGTTTTCCCTCGTCTCTGCTATCGCGTCACTCTTCGTTTTCGCGACCGTCTTTTCGCCCGACGGTTTACGGCGACGGTTCTATCCGGATTTTCCCTTCTTCGCAAGTCTCGCGCGCGCTCATCTCTTTTCTTCGATTCGTCGGGAGACGTCGTGCCGATGTTTTATTTATTTCCGCACGTAAAGACCTCGTTTTGACAAGATCGTGACTTCGAAATGCGACGCGTCGTCGTTGACCCCCGTGGTCGATTCGGTCGATCATCCGGTACTCGAAATAGTTTCGAATCTCGACGCGAGCACAGCGTAGACCGTGTAGATGATGAAAAAGAGAAAAATATGTTGCCGCGCATATTTTACATACACCGCGCAGTCCGCGGTACGCGTCGTTAAAGCTTACAAGCGAATCTCGAATGCGGTTGCAGTCTTATGGACATAACAGAAATTCGATTTCGTATTGCAGTTGATCGTGTTCGGAATACTGGCCGTGGCCTTGTCTTCGCCGGTGCCAGGCTACCATGGGTAAGTTGTCCAATCGTCTCGCAGATCGTTCTCTTTTCGATCCATGCGAGCGATCTACGGGCTGGATCCCGTAGTCGAACCCGTCGAAACCATGGATCTTTACGCGACTACGAGATTCCGTCGATCCCCGTTCCTGCATACGTACATCCGCGTCTATCGGCGAACATTGGTTTTACTACGGCGTATCGCTCGTCTGAAATTACAGCAAACGTTCGTCGCGGACGACGCTCGATCCTCTTTGGAGGTTTCGAGCGCCGTCTATCGACGAAACGATCGAATAAATTGTGGTTCCGCCGATACGAATTGCGCGAATTCTTCTACGCACTGCGCGGACAAATGGACAAATGGACGGATGGACGGATGGACGGATGGACGGACCAGCGGACGAAAAGCAGCTCAACCCGATTAGGCCAATTACCTCTATTCTCGGATTGCAGCTCGCACCACCACGTCCGCATCCACGTGCCTTATCACGTCCACACGGTTCACCATCATCACGTGAAGAAGGTGCCCGTGCACCATGTCGAGAAGGTTCCAGTGCCGGTACCGATCCCCGTTCACCACGTCGAGAAAGTTCACGTTCCTGTCCCGGTCCATCACGTCGAAAAGGTTCACGTGCCGGTGCCGGTCGTCGAGAAGGTTCACGTACCTGTACACATACCTGTCCACGAGGAGAAGAAGTGGTGGTAACGGGAGCGCTTCGCCGTTCGCTTCGATCATCGCCTAGGTACGTGGATACTTGGACTCGAGTCGCGCGATTCTTCGAGCGCTGTACGGTTCCTATCCCCTTCGGGGATATAAGATCCCAACGGCGACTCGCGTTCATTAAATCGAGCGGTCGAGTTCGAACCGAATTCCTTCTCCCCGTATCGATAAGCTCCGGAGCCTACGGCAAGTTCTAGAACCGAACGACTTACCAAAGGAGAAACTCGTCGGGTTCTGGTTTCGGTCGCCGACGAGGGTTATCCACGATCACCTGTACGACGCGCTCGCATTTTTCGTTGCAGGTTGCAAAGCGAACGCGTTCGAGTTACCAAAACTGCCCGACGTTGTATGTACTTACTCTGGCCCACGCCGCCCAAAACGCATTTCAGGAGACGAGTCTTGTTCATGCTGGAGAAGGATGAAGCGGACAGTAGTACAAAGCTGGCTCGAACGAGGTCTGGGTTAATCGCTCGAGTACTCGTATAAAACGGCGGGGGTCGCTCGACGGTACGCGCTTCCGCGTACTCGCGTTTAGAGTCTTGCATCCGAGACATTTGTACATATATACATACATACATACATACATATATATATATATATATACTTGTATTACGTTGCATAGTGTTTTCTTTTTTTTTATACAATACACGTGTTTGAGAAACGTCGCGTCTTGCGCATTATTTCGTGCACCTTTCACCCTAGAAGAAAGTTTGCCGTCTACCTCGAACCAACGCCAAAGAATTCTTCGACTCGCCGAAACACTTTTTTATTCGCGCTGGATCGTTTTGCTCGGACGCCGATCGTGGCAGGTGCGGAAATGAAATGAGCAGTTTTCGCTAGAAACTTGGTCGACCTCGATCGAACGTTTCATCGAAACGTTCAAACGACGGAACGAAACGTTTTATTAACGGACAACGATTGCGTATGTACAAATAACGATAAGAAAAAGGTAACGATAACAAACAACGATAAAAAAAAAATAACAAACAACGAACGCGCGGAAGAAAACTAGGTTCCGAGGCGTCACCACTCTTCCACGTGTTTGTGTCCATCGTCCTCTTCCTCGTGCTTCACGTGGTGAATCTTCTTCACGAGAGTGTGGTAGTGTTTATGGATCAGCTCGGGCACGTGGATGATAAAGTGCGTGCTGGGGAAGCGAACGCAAAAACGAGTAATCACATTTATTAGCGCGCGGCGTGCGCGAATGCTGCGAATGATATTTACTGTTCGTGGTGACCGCCGCCGGGGGTGGGCATCGAAGACACCATGGCCGCCGAAACGAGAAGAACGAGGAGCAGAATCTGAAACGAAGCAAATCTCGCGTCAATTATAGAAACGAAAATGCTAAACGGTAGCAGAAACGAAACGGCTCGAATAAAATATCGTAAACGGGGAGAGCCTTTGATAGCGGCTCGAGCGCGCGTGGAGCATTTCGAGCAAAGTCGAGAAAAAGACGAACGAATCGTGTCGCGTTACAAGTTCGGGTGAAAGCGTCCGTCCGCGATTAAATCGACCGAATCGCGTCGTTCGGATGATGCTGGTGTCGGTGAAACGATCGTCTCGAGACACATTCGTCGAACGCTAACAAATCTTCGTTCGGAATCCGCTATTCCAATTCCAATTCCAATTCCAATTCCAATTTCAATTCCTTTGTCGGTTTCATTCGGCGGAATGCTGTTACGGCGATCGAAACGAAAGAGCGGCCAGCACGGCTATTCTCGAATATCGCGACTCGTCGCGACACGATTACTTTTACGAAACTTGTTCGCGCGATCGGAAATATTCGGAACGGATAGATTTTCCTTTGGCACGCGATTCGACACCCACGCGCGGTTTCCTGTCCATGGCGTTGGCGCGTGCGGTGCTGCGTGTTTCTCGAAGGCGAGGCTCCCCGGAGGCGGAGGCGAGGCTGTTCTCGAAGGAAGGTTCTCCGAAGCTAACTAGGAGACGCGATCCTGCCGGGCCTTATAAACGGAAGCATAATCAGTGAACGGTACAGGAACCGACGGAATATTTCCTAGGCGCACCCCACCCAACCAACAACCCCGCTTCTTTCCCTCTCGCTCGGACATGCAGCAACGCGGAATTCCGCGCGTTCGTTTCGCCCGCGTTCCATCGCTGCCCGAGCCAAATAGAAGGAGTCGCGCGGTGATCGAACGAGGATCCTTGGACGCGTTTTTTACGCTCGCGGCACTTTTACGGAGAGGATTCGTCGCGGAACGGAAGTAAGAGCGCAATCGGCGAACCCGCGAGCGAGGCCCGTGTCCGAGGAGAAAGGATCGATTTTTCTGGAATATCGACCGGAGCTTTGCTCGTGAAAGTTGGAACTCGATCGGCTCCCCGTACAAATGTCCCCCTTTTCGACTTTAGGTCTCTCCGCTTTTTCGTTCGATCGCGACGAAACTTGTCCGTGTTTCTACGACCTCTGTACTTCCGCCATCTCCTGTTCGATCGCTTCGTGTCTCAGACGTTTATTCGAATTTTCTCGTTTATCCGAACGCGAACGTTTCGATCCCGTTTTGAAATTTTGACCAATCTTTAACGATTCTCTTCCTTCGAAGCCTTACGAAGAATTCTTAAAATCCTCTCGAAAAGGAGGTATCGCTATCGAAACATTACCAACCAGTCGATGGTAAACAACAGTTTACGCGGCAACTGTGCGTCGCGCCGACTCATCGCCTCGTTCAGCCTAATAACCACAGCAGCGCGCGGTGCGTGGCCAATGGTGTGTCGTATTCTTTCCGACAGGTTTACGGCCCGCGTTACTCTATCGGCTCGTTAACTCGAATGTCTTTGTCTGCGATATTTCCGCGCGTTTCCCGCCGAGAATTCCCTGTTCCTTCTTACCCGTTATACGGGGCTATCTCGATAAGTCCGCGCCCCTTCGAGAATCTGCGGGTTCTCTGCCCGGCGAGAAGACACATGCTTCCACCGCGATCACGGTGGACTCACTCGCCGCCGTTTAACCTCCTACGTCTATCGTCTAAGGTGCTATTCGACGGTGAACGACGGTGAATTATAGAGCATTCACCGAATTCCATCGATCGGTATTCTCGCGTTGCTCGCGTAAGAAGGATCAATTGCATCGTTATGATCTCTCATCTCTGAGTAGGGAGCCCGTCTGTTTTCTCGAGTCTGGGCAAAGTCAAGAAAACGTTTCTTTCGCTTTCGCTGGTTCGTTACGACGCGCGGTAATCGTCTCCCGACAAAATTCGTTTCGCGCCGTAATCGCGATCGATGCAGCAATCGCGGGTAACTCGAAACAAAATGCCAAATGCGATCGGACCCCGCCCATGCGATCGGTCCCCGTTCGTATCTACGTCGGTAACGTTCGCGTCGCTGAAACGGAAGCATCTCGAACGGCTACGGATCAAGGGCACAAGACCCGCGCAAGCCGCGCGTATCCGGCGTATGACGGCGCGCGCCAGTGAAATCGTTTCTCCTCCTCTGTGCGGCGCAACATCTGCTGCTCTCTTTCACTTTCCGCTTACTTTCCATTTCGAGCTAATTCCCGAAGGTGCCGAACGTGCAGCGAACGCGCGAAACGTGCCGAACGCGCGCACCGCGCAAAACGTGCGCAACATGCGGAACCTGTGGCCGCGTGGAACGCGACCGTTGTCGTCGTCGTTGTCGACTTTGAAATAACATATAAATAAATACAAATAGCCGAACACCGCCGCCTAGATTGCGAAACATCTAGGAATCCTTGTCGCGAGAACGACGACACGGCTGTAATCTTCGCACCGGAAGCGGATGCAAATACGCGGGAGAAACTGTGGTATCTTTGCGCGAGCCGCGAGCTATGTCCGCGCAAGAAAACGCGATTCGATTCGAGAAGACACCGAGAAAGCGTCTCGAACGATCGATGGATCGCGAATTGGTCAAAATTGCTTTCTTTCGAAAATAATCGCATCGCTGACGAGTTAAATTTTACTAGAATATCCTCGACCCCTCAGGGCTCTATGGACGCATATGTATATGCGTTTGACGTAAGTCGCCGTTGTGGCAGATGGACGCAGATATGCGTTTACTCTAAGTCATAAAGACCGTGAGCGCCTAGTCGCGCGCCGTCCCTCCGGACCGTTTCGGCCACGAGTATTTAGAGCCCTAAGGGTCAAATCTTTCGATCCACTGCTACTGCTAAATGCGTAATCGTCGTACCAGGGAAACTATCGTTCTGGTTCCCAAACGGGCGGTTACTTACAGCGGTTACTACAATACAAATTCTCTGGTATACTCGGATCGGTTGAAACGCCTTCCTCCGCCAGGCTCGAGAATTTCGTTGTTCGTTTAAACAACGACGAATAAATTCAAAAAATGTAAAAAAGTAAAAAACAATTTATTTAAACGTAACATAGCGGTATTTACAGTGCGCAAGATATGTACAAAACGCAACGATGGTGCAGCGAGCAAACGATCGGGTACGTGGCGACCCGACCGCGACGAGTCAAACGGCCAACTAACAAGGGACGCTACACCATGGCCAAGGTATCGCGTCTAACAACTATTCAACGATCTCGAAACAAGTACAGCTAGAAAAAAGGTGCTTCGTATGTCGTTCGAAGAGTCCGTCTCGCTCGCCCCAGTCGACTTTTCCCAGTGGTTGGCTAGAAAACGAAAACGGCCTCCCTCGCAGCGATGAATCGCCTGTCTCGTTCCCATCGTAGCGCTCCTACGATACTTTTTCGCATCGTTTGGGTCCCGCTCTCGCTTCCGCGAACGAAGGAGGATTCGGCCGATCAAGGATCGTGGTACGAGAAATTGGGACTCGTCTCCACCGAATCTGCGTGGCACGGCGCTGGATACTGGATACTGGATACTGGGCGCGACGAGACGATCGATGTCGAAAATAGGTCGGAAGGACGATGCTCCCCTGCAGACGGTGCTATTTCTTCTTGTGGTAACCCGAGAAACCTCCGTGACCACCTCCGCCGCCGCCGCCGCCGCCGCCTCCGTGACCGCCGGAATAGGAATCGTAACCACCGCCCCCACCGTGGCCACTGAAACAAGTATACTGCTCGTGAATCCGTGTTTCTAGGCGTCGCTCGTTGTGCTGTCGGCTGCGAACGTCAACCGATCGATGAAACTACCAGGTAGAGTTACCCAATGCCCGTATTCTTTGGGTTAATTAGTCCTCGTTAAAGATTTTGTCCCAATATCGAATATTCTCTATCGTAATTTCGCAAAACCCCGTTCCACGAATCATTGCTTCGGTACACAAATTGATGTTTTCCAATCCGATTAGTTATTTGAAAACGTTCGAATAAGTACCGAATACGACGAATTAAATCCATCGAACCGCAGGTACCAAATTTTGCTTTTCTAATCTGGAGAATCGATGGTTTCGTTGCTCATCGATAGTTTCGCGAACCAGGTCTCACCTGCTTCCAAAGCCCGACGAACCGCCGCCACCGCTGCTTCCGCCGTAACTGCTGAAGCCGATGTGGTGATCGCCACCACCAAATCCTCCTCCGTGCCCTCCACCGCCTCCGAATCCTCCTCCGCCTCCGAAACCACCTCCGTGACCTCCGCCTCCTCCGTATCCGCCTCCATGCCCTCCTCCGAACCCTCCGAATCCTCCACCAGCTCCACCGCCGCCGCCGCCATGGTGATCCTCTATGATAATAGCACCTCCTCCTCCTCCGCCGCCGCCATGGCCACCACCTCCGCCGAATCCACCACCACCACCGTGGTGGTCGTCGAAACCTCCACCGCCACCGAATCCACCGCCGTGACCTCCGCCACCTCCTCCGAATCCTCCTCCGCCACCGTGGTGGTCCCCGAACCCTCCGCCGCCTCCGAATCCACCGCCGTGACCACCGCCTCCTCCAAAGCCTCCGCCGCCACCGCCGCCGTGGTGGTCGTCGAAACCACCGCCACCACCACCACCACCGCTACCGTGGTCTTCTACGATGATAGTTGCTCCGCCGCCTCCGAAACCTCCACCGTGGCCTCCGCCGCCTCCGAAACCTCCTCCGTGGCCTCCGCCGCCTCCGTATCCGCCTCCGTGGCCTCCACCGCCCCCAAATCCTCCACCGTGACCACCGCCGCCTCCGTATCCGCCTCCGAAACCGCCTCCAAATCCGCCACCATGCCCTCCTCCAAGACCGCCCCCATGATGGTCTTCGACGATGATGGTGGATCCGCCACCGTGGCCTCCACCGCCACCGCCACCGCCACCGCCTCCAAAGCCGCCGCCTCCTCCGCCATGGTGGTCGTCGAAGCCTCCACCACCACCTCCGTATCCTCCGCCGCCTCCGAAACCACCTCCTCCTCCTCCTCCTCCTCCGCTGTGGTGGTGGTCGTCGAAGCCTCCGCCGCCACCGGGACTCGTTATTATCACGTCTCCGTGGCCGCCTGTAGGAACAATTTATCGCGCTATTAGATCTTTAAAAGAAAACACTTTTACTAGAAAAATGGTTTTCGAATCGTTCGACCATCCGTGTCACGCGGAAACCCTACTCGAAACCCTAGAACCTTGATGTGACAATTTTGAAAGTTGCTACTTGCAAGCTCGAGACACTCGGACCCCAAAATGCGATAACTCTTTCGTTCTCCATTTCCGGTCTAAATGATCGGAGTCGTCGAATATCAGTTTTCGTTAGAGAATATTCATCGGAACGATCTTGTTGGATACTCTGGTACAATGGGCCACGGTATTATCGAATTCTTCAATTAGTTTGAATCGTTTCCGCGTTGGAACTTGCAACTGCTCCAAGCTCGCGAAACATTGAAACCGCGGAAGGAGAACGCGAGAATAGAGATTATCATCATTATTAGCGAGCTCGAAACGTTCGTTCGCGGATCACTGACTGGCACCCTCGATATTCGTTGGGAAGCGAATGGCCGAGTCTCTCTCCTTTCCCTGTCGTTTCTACCGCTATCGCGATCTTTGCGGAGAAACTTTCTGCTCGAACCAAGAAGAGAACTTGCCACCTTTTCCACCAACTCCGAGTTCGATTCTCACCTCCACCGCCTCCGTATCCTCCTCCGTGACCTCCGCCTCCGAATCCGCCTCCGAATCCGCCTCCGAATCCTCCACCGAATCCGCCGCCGTGGCCGCCACCACCGAATCCGCCGCCGTGGCCACCACCTCCGAATCCGCCTCCAGGGCCGCTGACCTCGACGTGATGCCCGCCGCCGCCGCCGCCGCCGTGGTCATCGTGCTCTTCGTATTTAACGATCTTCTTCTCGTCGTGCTGGACTATCTCCGGTACGTGGATCCTTATGTGCACGCTAGAAAGTTGATAGGCGCCTCAGATATTTAATAGCAAGTTCACGATAGTCGTTACGGTCCGATACAATGGCTTTTTAATGACCGTTTTTTCAACGATCTTACGCGGAGCTGAGCAACGATCGCAATTACAGACGGTACTCACTGTTCTTTGCCAAACGTCGCGAAAGCCGTGGTCAGTGTCGTCGCCAAGACCAGCCATCTTATCTGTGGACAGATTTCGGCACTCTTTAATCTCCCTGCTAAACCTTGTCCTCGATTTTTCTATCGAATTTACCGACTCGGAATCGTCGCGTTCGATTTTCGCATTCCATTTCTACGCTTCGTTCCAACGATTCGTTTCTACCTTCGAATTTGGCCGTTTACTTTACGCTCGCGACGATTCCCTTCGATTCTTCTATATCGCGGAGACACAATGGAGTCTAATCTTGAGCGGAGACGCTACCGTTGGCACCTACTCGAGGTAAACCAACTCTACCGTGGTTGTTAGAGCGACGCATCCAACGTTAGCGTCCACGGACCGCGAAACCAACGGTTGTCTGCAAATTGTTGCTCTCCGTATATTGACACCTACGTCGAAACTAAAATTTCATCGACTTCGCCACTATCGTCTACGGTGATCGTCTCGTCTATCCCAGCGTGTTTCGCATAAATATTCGTAGTTTAATCGACACAAACCATTGATTCGATCTATCCAAACTTCTCTCGGATACTGTCACTTTCACCAAAATCCCGAAAAATTTGCCGCGGTCGCGTTCCCATCGGCTTTTCATCCGTACACCGTGGGATTTCCCAGCCCGCATAGATCCTTACAGCGGCAATCGACTCCATCGTCGTCGTCGTCGTCGTTTCTCCCACTCTTCCTCTCTGCTCTTCCTGCGTCTACCTGCCTCTTCCCGATCAGCTCGTCTCGATGCTCGGGAACTTACTGTCATATATATCCAGCAAGGATCTTGCCTATATATAGGTGGCCCGAAGGAAGTACC
This sequence comes from Augochlora pura, assembly GCF_028453695.1. Classification (NCBI taxonomy): domain Eukaryota; kingdom Metazoa; phylum Arthropoda; class Insecta; order Hymenoptera; family Halictidae; genus Augochlora; species Augochlora pura. The sequence continues at coordinate 124,340 of NC_135778.1, read as the reverse complement.
GGAAGACAGGGGACCACCAGGTGGGGAGGAGAGAAGCGACGATCGGGGCCTCCGAGCAACCGAAGGCGGCCCGGGCCGCGGTGGGCTCGGGAATCGGAGGTGGTGCAGAATCGAGCAACGGCCTACCAGGACGCGCAACCGTTCCTCGCGCGAGTGCCCGTCGCGTCGAGTGCGGAGGAACGGCCGTGACCTAGAGTCGACCACCGGAGAAATTTCGTGCTCCGGGCGGTTTACGGCGATTTCGTCCGCGGCGTCGATGCCCTCTGCGAGAAGCGGGATCCTCTCGGGCCACGAACGCGGAAAGCGAACGACGACTGCTCCCTCGGCTCGACCTTTCCATCGATTTTCCAGCCGACTTTTCCATCGATTTTCCAACCGGTAGGTGAAAATATTAGAAATTATCTGCAATGCCGCCGCTGATTCGATCCGCGTGCGCCGAGGATTCACAGCGGCCGAAGCGGAGAAAGGTTTGCTTTATTTTGCCACGGTGAAAATCGATGTTGCGCGGTGCTCCGAGCGACTGGTGTTTTATATAACGGTGAAATGATATACATTTTCGGCAAATTTTTTGCGATCGAGCCGCAACGCGATCGCACGAGTTTCGAATAGAAAATCGAAAGTTGTCTCGAGACGCGAGCTCCATCGAAATCGGCGTTGCCATTACAACGTTATACTTTGCGTAAAAGCAGAATCCGCCCAGGTGCTGGAACGAGAATTCCGATATGCGAACACCGTTTCATCGAGGAAACGGAACGCGTCGAAAGGAACGCGAAAAATTCGATGCCGTAGTCCCTATCGAACGCGGGAAAGTCGGTCGCCGAGAAGAACTCTCGGGAGTCGCGACGAGTTCCCCGTTTGATCCGCCGCGCCCGTTCCCGTTCGATTACTCCGTCGGTTCGACGAACGCGGACGCGTCCGGTTCGATCTCCTTTCGCTTCGATTTCGGATTCGATCGTCGCCCCTGGAAAATTTCATCGGATAGGCACCTCTCTCTCTCTCTCCTCGAAATGAACGCAACCTTTCCACCGATCTGCGTTTCGACAAACTCTTGTACTCCTGTCGACGACCGAGCGAGCTTCGAAGATCGTCTCGATGGGAAAGATGTTCGGCCAACGCGGTTCGGCGTTCGTTTCTACTCGACACGCGTTCGCGCGCTGACCCGATAGTCCCCGAACTCGGCATTTTCCGTTTCACTTTCAGCGAGCAGCGTGCGAACAACGTCGCAGCGACGCGTCAACTTTCCTCGGGGATGATTGTTCTATAAATCGGTGGACGCGCCGAGAGCTCGGCGCGCATCGCTTTCCCCGATTTCCAGAAGAAAATGAAAACGGGGAACGGGATGCCTCGTCGCAGCCATTGTCCCACGTTCGTTACACGTCCAAACCCTCCCGCGTAGACGCTTCCCTGTAATGCCGCATGAAATGTACCAACACGACCAACGTTTAGACTACCACCCAACGCCTTTTCCTAATTTTCGAGTCGGTACCTTGCCACGAATCGTTCGATATTCCTCGATCCTAGTCTCCTCCGATCGAACGAACGCGAACGCCGCGTTGGAACTTTTTTAATCGCGCAAACCGAATGTTTCGCGATCCCAACGAGACGAGTCTAATTGCAAATAGACGTCGAGATACGATGAACGGTCTTTATTTTGCGGTGCAAGGACGGTCGACCGCGAGAAAAGCGAGGAAACGTTGCGCAACCGAGTAAAAGTAGGCGGAATCGCTTCCGAACGGAACCTCGCTCGTCGGTCGTCCTCCGAAGCTATTACAGCTATTGCTCGAGTACTCGTCAAATAACTTGCGGAGCAGTCGCTCGTCTGTACGCGAAGCGCGAAGGCGTCGATCGACACCGGATCGGATCGGGGCCCCCTATTTGGCACCGACGGCGCCGAACCGGTTAGAGTCGGTGCTTTGGACGACGCCGATCGATCACGTCAGGTGTCGAGCATTGACAAATTAGCGGTGAACCTGGGAATAAACAGAGGTACTAATTCGCGTCGATTAGATTCGTTGACGGCGCGTCCGCGGAGAACGAGTTCGAACGCGCGACCCCCAAGGTGCGGTAACAGGTGCGCGCGAAGCTACTCTCGGGAAGGTTAGTGCGACGACGAACGTTGTCGTTGACGCGATCGTGTCGCTGCATCGCTTTCTTCGACGCGCAAACAAGCTCCGTCAGTCACGATCGAGGGATCGAATACTTTCTGATTTTATCGTACGCCCGTGTCAGCAGTTTCGTTTTCAACGCCAGAAATTTTCCCAAACTCCGTTTCGGTAGCTGCGAATACACGAGGCTACGGATCTCGAGACCCGGCTGCTACGCGTTGGCGCAACGAGACGAAGGCGTCGAAAGTCGAAAGTCGAAAGGGCATCACCCGGGAAGTCCGTTCGGAAGACCAAAGCCGAGTCGAGCCGAGCCGAGCAACCTCCGGCGCAACGTTCGCGGCAAAGTTAAAGCAACGCGGCCCATGCGAATCGGACGGGTTCGGAGAGAGACAGCGGGGATAGAGACGCTAGATCAACGCCGAGAAAGATCCTCCGTCGGTTCCGACTCCGGCGGAACGCGAACGTAGAAGCGTGCAAGTGTGGAAGTGTGGAAGTGAAAGGGCAAGCGATTCTCCGTAAGGAGCGCCGTCTCTCACGGGTCCTCGATCTCTCCCCGTTGCGCGATGCATCGATCTTCCCCATGCTCGGTCTTCTCTTTTCTCCGGCGACAACCGCTCGTTCCCGCGCCTAGCACTTTCTATTTCGTTTCCTGACAACAACCTTTCAAGAAAGACGGAGACAAAGCACGCACGAGGACGGGGACGCGTCGCGAATCCGCTAATTGCCGCCGAAGAGAACAAGCCGGAGGCGGAGACGAGACGACGTCTCGCGTCGCGACGACGGAAGCCGTTCTCCTCGAGGTTGTTGCCACTTTGCCGCTATCGAGAATCGAGAATCGAGAAGCTGTTCCTTCGGCGACGCAAAACTTTCTACTCGTTCCCGATCGCAACCGCTTCAAAATATAATATCCATCCACGATTATGAGCGTCGCTCGTAACTGGTAACGCCGAGGAACGCTGCTGCGTCCGGCGAGTCCGCCGCCGAGTCGTCCACCGATCCGGACTTTCTTCCACTTTCTCCGAGACTGCGAAACCGTCCCGAGTTATCGGAGCAGTTATTGGAGTAGCTCAAGGTCGTTCAAGGTCGCGCGACCAAGGCTAGCGACGTCCGTGGGAATCGATCGATCCGACGAGACAGGGGTTCTCGAAATCGTTTCCACGTTTCGACTTCTCGAACCTCGCGCCCGGGGTGTCTCGCGCGCGCGCGCGAGAGAGTCATCGAGGAACCTACTCGCGTCGCGTCTTTCGAAATCTTAGGATCGGGTCGAAGAGTCTGAAGAGACTCCGGGGAAAAGTTAAGCGAACCTTCTTGATGGTTTTTGTAACGGCAACGATCTCGCTGAAAGGGACAAAGCATTGGCAAAGTACGATCCGACAACCACCAAAGCGTCGCAGGTTGAAAGCGCAACCGCGTTATAACCGGCTTCGAAGCAAACGGAAGAGAACGAATAACGCGCGGGCGTTATCGTCCGTTGGCTCGGACCTGCGCGCTACCGCGTGTCGGCGAGGCGCATGCTGTCGCGCGGCGCGTTCCGCGCGCCGCGCGAGTACCGGACCGGGAACCGGAAAGATCGCACCGGTTCCTAGTAACCACCGTCGCAACAATTGCCGTTCCTTCCTTCATCTCGCGAAACATGCGTTCATTTTCGACATCCGGTGCCGTTGCAAACGGTAGGTGACCGTTCGATTTATTTGTGGAGGATCGAGCGATTTAGATAATGTTAACAAAGAAAAAAAGACAATCTCTCCAAGCTGCTTTTAATCGAGTATGACGAACCTTGCGCCAGGTACAGTGGACGATGTACAGTTTCACGGTTCTCGAAGTTAGGACGTTGGCAGTGAAAATCGAGGCGAGTCTGGCTCGCTTCGGCAAGGAATCGAGTACGTTACGGAATCGGTGGAGCAGCTCCGGGCAATCGAGTTTGAACGCCCGATAAAATGGAGCACCGTTTGTTCTTTCTCGCGTCAGGTACGTTCATCGTCGTGCGCGTAAAATCACGCGTCTCGCAAGATCGCGCGTCCCAACTCGATTCTGCCAGGGTTCCCAGCTGCGATTTTCCTTTCGCCTTCCGCGAAGCGAGCGACGTGAGAATGCTGGACGAGTCGCGAATTCAATCGTCCTTTGCGCTCTCCTCGATGCGACGCACTCTGTCCCACCGAAACCGATAGAATTCGACGATTCCTAGGACAGGACAGATAACATTTTCGCTTCCTGTCAAGTTCAAGTTCAAGTTTCGTTTCCGCAATGGACACGGAATTCGACTCCGGAGGAGTACTTTGGTCGGCAGGGCAATCTCGAAGCGATCGTCGTTCTTCTCGCCTCCCGTATTCCCGTCGAATTCCAGCAGGTTCTCGGAGCGAGGGCGGACGAGCCAGTAAAATCGAAAGGATCTCGGTCTCCTCGCGACGCGACCGAGCAACTTTCTCGACTTTCGAACCGTTCCGGCGGTCATCGGATCACCGAGTGAAAGTAAACGGACAAGATGCGGTCCTTCTCGTCCTCGCGCTCGCCCGGCTCTCGATCGGTGCTTCCTTTCCGATTGGAGCCGCGGATCCGATACGCGCCTGTCCGATCTACGATTTATCTCAGCTTACCATCCTTTGGAAACGGACGAATACTCGTGTATCCGTCGAAACAGGCGATTCCGTTCGGTGATTGACAACGTCTCTTGCGCGGAGGATTATCGAAATTTTCATTTCCAATCGTTATCTTACCTTACAGTTTCGCAAAAACTCGTTGAACGTGTTCAAATCGATCAACTTTGCGAGGAACTTTGAAACGTTCGACGAGCTGGAACGTAAACCCGTTCTCGCATCTCGTGCGAAATCTAAACGCGTTTTGCAGATTAATCGAAGCGAATGTTCGAGACTCGCGGATCGCGAGGCCGCGACGGTCCAGCTTTCGGCGGCTTCAAATGTTACAGATCGTTCGTTAACGAGTCCGGATTTGCATGTAACTCGGATTCTCTCGGCTTTCGAGCGATAATTGAGCGCGTAACGTGCGCCGGATCGACGCGAAGGTTTAATCGACCGATCGACGCGGCGACTGCATCCGGCGAGAGAATGTTTTACGGTTCCTTTCTTGCCGCGGCTTCGACAGCTTTCTCCGGGTTTCTCGCGCGGACGCGCCCACGCGCGTCGAAGGGAACGCATTTATTCGAATTGAAGAGAACGCCCTTGTCCTTCTCGCAACAAACTTTTTAATAACATTTCGTGAAACGATCAACGATTCGTCGCTCGGCTCGTTTGAAAATGGGACAGAACAGAAAAAGTCAAGCGATGTCTCCTTCAAACGCGTTCGACGAAAACAAATAACGGAAATAGAAATAGAATAACTCGCTACGGTTTCGTCTGTATGTGCGCAGTAATATTTTTCGAGTGTGCAATTTCATCGAGGTGTCGAGACATCGGGGGAACTTTCCACGGCAACGAGCGACTTCCGACCTCTCGCGCGACCTCTCGCGCGACCCGTCGCGCGCGGGATCGTCGATTAATACAAAAAAAAAAAAGAGTAACTTTGACCGATACGCAGGAACTCGAACTCGCAGTTTGTTCGCGTGGGAATCGATTTGCTTAAAACGAGAGCCGTTGCCGTTACCCGCGTGCACTACAATTCGCAAATAGTCGACCGGAAACCGAACCTTCGAGACGGATCGATCGTTTTTCTTCGATCGGGAATTCTAAAAACAGTTTCCGGGCTAACGGTTCGCCAGTTTTTATTAGCGATGCCGAGCAATCCGGCTTCGAAGAAGAACGTCGAGTACATGGATTAAAAAATGCATCGGTATTATCGAAAACGCAGCGAAGCGATCAACGACTAAACGCTAACCTTTTCCATTGGGAACTCCATCCTCGGTTCATCTTTGTACAACGATTACACCTACGTTAACCTAATTGCGCACGGATCGAATCGTCCGTGCTTGTCACGTCCGAGTCGTTGCGCGCGGCCGAGTTCTTCTCGCGTCCGCAGAGCTCGACCGCGTGCTGCTCGGAGCCCGACCGGGCTACCCTACCCGGTGATGCCGACGGTGTGCACGAGCTGCGGAACAACGGCGGCGTTCGCTTGTACAGGGAACGACTGAGAGGGAAACGGGCTGGTCCTAATGGGCATGGACCTGAAATCGTGCGGGGGTTCCATGTTGTCCTCTTTGACGGCGTAGCCCTTCTTCGATTGAGCGACGTTCAACGGCCAACCAAACGGTCCCGGGAACGGAGAGGAGGTCTGTTGAACGGTCTGATAGCTGTGAATCGGTTGCTGGGTCGGCTGTTGGATCCCCTGTTGAATCGGCTGTTGGATCTGCTGGTGGATCGGCTGGTGGATTTGCGTTTGAACCAGGCCTTGGCCTTGGTAGCCGTGAGCCAACAGACTCGGGTCCGAGACGCCCTGGAGAAGGTACTGGGGCCACGATTTGGTCATCTCCTGCAACCTCTGCCGGTAGTCGTCGAGGGACACGCTGCCCCTGAGCACGACCCCCTCCTTGCTGCCGCCTATGGTAGCTGCCGGGATTCCGGCCGGCAGAATCACCTCGCCTCGAGGCTGCGACGCCGCGTTTCCGTAGAGCTCCGCCGTCTTTTGCCGAAGGAGGAGGAGCTGCTGCTTGCTCTGGTCGATGGCGGCGGTCAAGTCGATCGGACTGTTCGCCGTCAGCTCCTTGCCGATCGACCTGGACGCGTACAACTTTTTCCGATCGTTCCGTCTCTCGTCGTAGCCGAGCGCCGTCTCCGGGTCCGTGAACATCGGGCCGAGTTCCGACTGCGACGAATCGAACGAGTTCGAATTCGAGTTCGAGTCCGAACTCGAACTCGAACTCGAACTCGGAGAGCCCGGCTGGTAGTCCGGCCCCGACAAGGCGAACGAGGTCGCCTCGTAGCCCGGCTCTTGGCTCGTTTCCTCCGGATCCCCGGGGTACCTGCGCAGATTCGACGATGTCATTGCTTCGTAAAAACTGCGAACGCGAAAGTGCTGTCCGAGCCACGAGCGCGGCGGCACGCTCGCCATTCTCCAAACTGTCCCTCCGATTCCCTGCAATTTCTTGTTTCGGTTCGTGGGAAAGTAACCGAACAGCTCGACGCCTTTCTTTCTTGCTCTTGCGAGATATTCGAAGACCGGCTATATACCCTTTCGCGTCGAAGAAAGCGAGCCAGCGTGGGCTACTGGAACGATTTTTCGTTCGCTTCCTCCTCTACCGTCAACTTGCCAAAGTTGCTTCGAAAGTTTACCGAGAATTCAATATTTCGAAAAATTCGCACTCGCGCATCCCATAGAAATTCTCGCGCGCCTCACTGCAGACGGTGGCGCTCCGGCGATAAAAGTGGAATGCGCCGCTCGTGGCCAGACAGCCACTAAACGCCGCGCGTTTCTTCGGGATTTCCGTAATGTCGAGCGAGTGAAAGAAAAAAAAAGACCTGTTCGTTTAAAAGTACCCGGTACGAAATTTTGCTCCAATCAGCCTCGTCGACGTTCGCGGTTCTCGCGATTACCGCGAATACGCGTCGAATATCGCTACTCTACAACGACCGCGTCGAAGACTTACTTTTCACTGCCAAAGGAGAAGCTGCCTTTGAGGTGTTCGTAAGGTATGTAACCCCTGCCGAATGAAATCGCGTGACCGACGTCCTTTCCGTAGGGTATCCGCACGTGGTTCACCGTCTCGTGACCTTGATCGAAATCGTCACCGCCATGGGGGTAGGGCAGATTGGGGTACGCGGGCCGCTTGCGATGATAGTAGCCCGGTGGACCGTGATGACGACGGAAGTGGGACTCGTGAGAGGATTTTCTGAATCGAGGCGTCACGGATCGCCACTGTGGCGCCGGGCTGCGTCTTATTTGTTGCGGAACCACCACCACCACCTTGTCGCTGAAAACCAAATTACGAAATCTTAGTCGATCGACGGAGCAGCGTATGGAATTTCGAATCGCGTACGTTTCAAAATTACCTCCCGGTCTCTTCGAAGAAAAGACGAAAGAAAGTTCTCTGTTTTTACTATTACTCGTTATTCGAAACTTTTCTTCGAACGAGAGGAACTCTTGGGATTCGAACTTTGGACGCGGCCCGTTAACGAGAACGAAACTAACGTGCACGCGTGTTATACTTACGCGAGGCTGAGCAGGGGCTCGCTGATCGCCAGCACCAGAATCCAGATAGCCTGTAGACGTTCGTCGCGATATTAGTATCCAGTCGTTGAGGGCGGTGGAAATTAAAATATCGGCTGCCAAGCGATCGGAATTAATCTACGCGGCTCTGACTCGGTGCAACTCGTTGCTCTGATAATTCGGCCATCGTGCCGTATCCGCGACAAAGCTCGATCAACTCGGTTCCCATCGAAACGAAACATCGGAGATGCAACGACGTAAAAAGACATTGATAATAACACTCTGCAAATGACCCGAATCGTCGGCCCCTATTCGTTCGCAACGACACCGCGAGTCCGATCTTCCCGGGGAAAAAAGCTACCCGACTAGAAACCCTAATAAAAGAGATCCAACTTACAGGGGACCGCATGACGGCTGGTCCAGGCGGCGATCAACGAATCCAAGGGATCGGACGCGACGGGACGATAAATCCTTGTCGGACCGGGGTTGCAGCGGGCTCCGCGTTCTCGAACCGGCGCAGTTAAATTGCAGGCGTCCGGCGCGGGTCGCTTCGCTTTTATACAAGATAAAAAGAGCATAATCGAGGTCCCGTCGGACGAACGGCCACCTCCCACTCGTTCCCAGGGGGAGGGGGGTCTGGAAAGAGATCGCGTTCCCCTGGAATCTCTGGTTCCGATGGAAACCGACGATCCGACGATGGGTGTGGGTACACTATTTATCACGCTTTGGGACCGGTGGCGTGCGAACGCGAAACGAAACCAAACCAAACGAAACGAAACGGACAGTCGAGCGCTCCGCCTCGCCTCGCCTCGCCTCGCCTCGGCGGGGCATAATTTTTGTTTCGGGGGAAATCGACGCTTTCTTCGGTGGCACAGTCGTTAGAGTGCGGCACGCCGCGCGACGTTCACCCAAGCTGCAGCCGCCAGCGCAGGACCCCGTTTTAATCTATCTACGGCCGCGCGGACTCCTCGCGCCCAGGCTTTCCAAAACGCGACCAACAAGAACGGGACCGACGTTCCACATTTCATCGAGCAACCGCTTGCTCGGATACCTTGGCATAAAAGCGGCCCCCGCGCTCGACTCGAACCCTGAGCCGTGCGAGAAACCAAATTTATGGAAATTGCATTTTCCAACTATTTTTATCCCCCAAGCACGATCGGCCGATCCACGCGTACGGAAAATCTCAAAGCTTTCGTATCGGAGATCCATCCTACGATTCTTTATTTTAAAACTGGGAAATGCGAATCGATGTCACGGCATAGCGATGTTTGCGCATTACTAATTCGTATTTAGCGACCAGCGGAGAAATTATGCCATCGTTGATACGGATAACACAGTTATCGTGCCAACACAGCTATTCGATATAACGAGGTAAGTAGAGGTACGGCTATCGTGTTCCAAACAGGTGGTAGAAAATAAAATGGCAGCGGTCGCGATTCATCCTGTTCGTTTTGACGTCGCGTCGTCGAAAACGATCGCGCGATCGAGGCGCGGCTATTATCGGTTAGCAAACTATTGTTAGCCGAATCGTTCTCGGGCGAACGTCGTACGGTATATTGCTCGCGGTACATCGAAATTTCTCGTCGGACGAAAAGAAGAGAGTCCCGCTGATCGAAGACCCTTGTACCAGCAATCCCCGGCGACGAACATTGATACGGCGAGGCGCGAGATCTCCCAGACGATTCACTACAATCTACGATCCAATGTCGGCAACTTTCGTTGGCGCTCAATTATCTGCCCAGCAGGTTTCATTTTTCTTCTCGCTTGCCTCGCCGCTTGAATTTGCCTCGACTAATTGTTTACTTTCGCCGTAAATCGACTACGCCCCGTCCGTAATTATCTGAAACTATTATACGCTGTTACAAGCTATTATACGTCATTGCATACTATTATATCGGTGATGAAATTTCGATTGCGAACCAACTGAAAATTGGCGCGTCGTCCCAACCTATCGCTGTCCACGTTTCCTTGGGACGATTTCACCCTTTGCTACTTTATCTTTGAATCGAGAAAACATCCAATCGAAATATTAATCGTTCGGCTGAGATCGTCCGTTCTCGAAAAGTGACATTTTATTAAGAGACAAATTTTGCGCAAAGATCCGCGTACAGTCTACCAAGGCGAGCTTCGTAAATAAAGCGTCGAATGAAAATAGTCAAGAGAAAGGCGGATCGCGCGTGACGGTTCCGACTATGTATGTACGTTCCCATCGCTATCGAAAAGCCCATTGAACGTCGCGCGTCGTCGCGCGACGCATCGGAAGACGTAACGAGACTCGTTCGAAAAATAAAAGATCTCATCTAGGCTGTTTGGATCGAAACCTAAGAAAAGAAAGTTCCGAGTCCCGACTATCCCGAGGAATCGGCACCGAAAGCGAGTCATTCGATCCGGTAGCACACCGAGGATGAAATATCATCGCGAGGACGTGTGACGCGGGAAGACGAGACCGTGTCAGCGAATATTCTTTCTCGCCCGTTTCTCAAAGATCCCGCTCACCGATCCCGTCGTTCACGGTCCACGTGCGCGAAATTCTCAATCGTTCCTGGCGCGCCGTCGATGAAAAGTGCATAATCAATCGACTCGTTCACGCGATGGACTTTCGCGCCAGCGACGCCGCGACGCGTCGATGCTCTCGCTTGCCTGTTCTCTCTCGCGTTTGCTCTTTAAATACGCGAACTTTGCCGCGCCGCCTGTCGCCAGCCGCCCGCGCTTCGCCCAAGTCCAAGGCCGTGTTATCGTCGCGGCCAGGGGCAGCCAGAGTCAACAGTGAAAGCAATCGCTACGAATGTATCGGCGCGCTCTTATTTTTCTGCCGAACCGCGGACCATATTTGCATCAGAATGGAACACGCGGTGCAGCTCGAGCAATGGACAAGCGACAAGTTCTTTCGCGATAGAAAACGACGAAAGCGTCCGAAAGCCTTTGATCGAGGCGGTTGATGCGCGCAACCGAATCAAATACGCGCGTGTAAACGTTTCACGCATCGTTGAGACCGTTGGATCTCTTTCTCGCGGCGATAATAAAGCCGTTTCGAGCGAGGAAACGCTCGCGCGATACAGCGTTCCATACCGACCGAACGTCAAGTTCGCTGGAAATATAAACGCGTTGTTCACAGTCGTCTTTCGCCAAATCGGACAATGTCTTTTAAATTAGGAAAACATCTTCGATCGGGCGTCGTGTTCGAGAACGATGCTCTTAGGCGGATCGTTCTTTTTACAGAATTTCCAGCCGTCGTTTCTCGTTCGTACGTTAACATCGATTCAAAGGCGAAGGGTAAAGCAAACTACCGTCGCAGAGAATGTTTCGACTTTGAAAAAACTTATTCAAACGGCAACTACCGACAACAGCGTCCTCTGTACGATTACCGACCAACGCGCCAACTCGGGCAAGCTCCACGGGTAACTCGTTCTTTGAACCTCGCGAACGGTTGGGGCTATGACGCGAGATTCAGTCTGGAAATTTTGTGAAATTTTAAGAAAGATAAAATGGTACTTGGACAGTTGCGAAGCTCTGGAAAGATTAATCGCGGTATTGTTTCCATTCGCGTTCGCGCTTCGTGATCTCTGGCAATCTATCGCGCACGAAAGTTTGAAGATCCCGCGAGATACACCCGCGCACATCCGACACCTTTTCTCATTGCCGGATGCCAAGTTTGATTCGAGGAGAGCGAGAGAGAGAGAGAGAGAGGAAAAGAGCGTGCGATTTCGAAAATTCCGCGGAGAAATCCGACCGACGCGATCGAGCGTTGTTGAACGGCGATTTCGAGCGCGATAATTCCAACAAACTTTTGCAATTCGTCGAAAGGTCTGGCCTTTTCTACGACCGATACGCCGCGTTCGCTCATCCGTTTTCCAACTGCGAAAACCCATCGCGTCGTTGCGTTTTACGATAGACGCACATCGAACGGAAAACTTACCCTTTTAACAGCGATAATAACGATAACATATAGAACGAATCCTTTCTACTTTCTACGGCGGCGTCGTTAACGTTCGAAGCCTTAGAAATCGCGAAATAGGTGAAAAAGTAACGAGACTAGGCGTTAAACCCGGAGGTGGTGCCCTCGGAAGTTTCACGACGGACTTCCGGGGCTCTCGAAACAGTACCTATGGTATATAATTTTCTACTTGTTACAGCTTCGCCATTTTGCGTTTTTTGTTCCAGCCGCAGTTTTCACCTGGCGCGGCTCGGCTCGGCTCGGCTCGGCTCGTGTAGCGCAACGGACATCGATTATTAGCGATTCAAATAATTTAGGAATCAGCGGTAGATTTCGGGAGTGCGTATTTCGAAGGGGGTACGAGGTCACCGGTTACCCTGCTCCAATTCAAACGCCGACAAACTTTTTTCGCTTTCGAAAAACCGAACGCAACGACGAAAGAACAGCAGGTATATTATGCATCTACGAGTCAGAAAAATGGTTACTTTTAGTTGTCCGATAAACTAATACCGACAGCTGCAATAATAATAAATGCCGAGAGAATGTGTATGTACCTACGCGAATTCCCCACTGGTCGTGCCAGAGTGGAATCGACGCGCGTGTCATATCGTTCGGGCGTCTTTTCCTGTCTTTGAAAAATTCCACGCGACACGGTCACGGAAAAGACTAGGGTCGACGATGGATTCGGACTTTTGGGTGGAGCTTCGCGCTTTCGAAGCAATTTCCCCCGTGGACCAGGCCGGTGTAGCTCGTTGAACGCGGAATCGAGTTGACCGGTCGAAAGCTTAGAACGGAATTCCTTCGGTAGAGAGTTCACTGTCACGGTCTCGCGATCGGCGAGGAAAAGGATCGCGCGTTGCTCGTTTTCGTTTTCGCTCGGCCTCCCGTTGGAATGCGTCTACGATTCGGTCTCGATCCACGCTCGACGAGTCGAGCGCGGCCAGATCTCCCTTTCTCCTATCGTTTTGCCATCGTCTGGAAAAGGCGAATGCAAAGGCAAAAGTAACGCGGGAGGGAAGACCGTAGACGGGGATCGGGTTTACCCGACCGCCGCATCGATTTCTATGGATCATCCTCTTCGCGGTGGCATGCCGAATGACATCCTATCGCCTCTATCCGACAGGTGCGATCCAAGGAGCTGCGTGGCCCAACGCGTCCGAACGCGCGCGCGACTGAATCAGTCGGGAAATATAATTTTGCTAATTAAGTTGGAACTGATTTTGTCAATGATATATCAATTTTGATCGATGATTCTGCGAAATCTAGAATAATAGAAATAGCGTCGATCCTACGATGCGCGACGAGAAACGATTGAAACGGAGAGGCGATCGCCGCAGATTGGTAATCGAACGCTTGCCACTTACCGCTCGGCACACATCGAACTCAATGCTCGAACTCAAAAGCTCGATCTTCGCGGACAAACGTCGGACGCACGAGAACTGTGCGACAAAACGACGCGATAAATTACTTCGAAATACGTAATTTTTCGTAATCGTGTTACGTGTTAAATATCCAAATGATATTTTCATTTGGATACTTTTGAACTCAAGTCTCCCTGGGAAGCAGACGACGAGCGGGACGGATGGAACGAGCGGGAAAATACGAATTTCACGGTGGCGGCGTCGAGTCGAGCGGCGAGCATCGGGTGCCGGTAGTTGAACGCGAATCGGCTCCCACGCGCGCGTTCCGACTTATATGAAACGAAATCGTCCGCCTAGGAAGGGAGACGGTCGAAAAATGTTGATCGAACTTTCCTCGGCGATCAAAACTTTCATAAACTAAGCGCGCCCATCTTATTCGACCGGTCACGAGATACGGCCAGATACGACGGTCGATTCGCGAGATCCAACGAGCACCGCGATTCCTTTCGTTACGATAATCGTCGCGTTATAGAAAAGGATCGCGATCGACGCCCTTCCTCGCGGCAATTAACAAACATAATTAGAGATTCTCCGGCCAGAGATATGCTTGGAACGCGATAAGAACGAACGTTCTCTCCGATCCCGACTCTGGAATATTGGCAATCGTTTGAACGAGACGCGCGGAGTCTCATGTGGTTGCAACTCGTTTTTCGGGGTGTTGGTGTCGGCTTCGATCCAACTCATCTCCGGATCGAATGGTCCGAAGAGTAATTATCGCCTCGGAAAATCCCGCGTCGAAACTATCTCTCCCGCGTCGGCGAGTGAAAACGCGCCCGCGCTCTCGTAACGAGTGGAAATTACTCGAAGCAGCAATTATATTATTAGACGAAGCGGGTCGGTGACCCAGACGCGTTGCTCTCGGTCGACGATCCTGTTCTAGTCGCTGGCCAACGCGTTTTCCGTCTCATTGAACTCGAATCGCGTCTGGCAGACGTCTGGCAAACGTCTCCCGGGAGCTACTCGGAACAACTCGGAGCTGGGAAATGGAACAAGACGAACGTCGCGCGACCGTGTAGTATCGCGTTAAACGATATCTGTCCGACGATTACGAATAATAAATCGGAGAAAGGTTGCCTCCAAAGACGCGATCGAATTTGTTCAGGCGCGAATTCGTTTTAAGAAACTGTGTCGTCCGCGGCTGTGCCAAGCAAAAAAAACTCTCTTCGCAACGAGTCAGATTAAAGAAATCGACCCGATACGAAACTAAGAGCTAATTGGAAGATGGTATATCGCCCAAATGCTCGACGATTAGAAATTATACAAATATTAATGGAAGAAAGGATGCGCGTTTGAATTTCTAATCGCGCTCGTTAAATATCGAATAAAATCGACTTCTTCCGACCCAATTTTTCTATGGAATCATTTTCCACGGTAGAGCACTTTTCGACGAAAACACGACGCCGATCGCGCCTACCAAGTTTTAAGAAGTCGGAACAAACCTAATCGTCGAGAGACAAAATCCGAGTCTCCCCGATCGTTCTCCCCAAGTTTCGCGTAGAAAAGTAAAGGATCGAGGGATCGACGCGGGGTGGAGCTATTATAGAAACGCGGACCATGCTCCCGGAAAAGTCTCGATCGCTCGAGGAGCGAGAAAAGCGCGGAGAAGGACTTGTGGAACGCGGAAAAGCTTCCACGACGTAACACCGTTGCCGCTGTCGTTGTCAATGTCAACCGAGCGACGAGTAGAGCTGTCGCCGCGTCGCGACGGGAAAAAAAGCTCGAATGGGTCGCAGGCAGCAGACGGACATCGATCCTTGATCGAGACTCGGATTCCCAGAGAACGCGGGACGCGGGACGCGAGACGCGAATGAAACGAGAGATCGCGCAGCACCCACCTCGTATTACGAGGCTGATCTTGATCTTGGCCGTTCACCTGGCCAAATCCAGCTTTCATTAAAAAGACTATCGCGCCTCGCCGGAATTAGCTAAGGAGTAAGAGTATCGGCCAGGATAGAGCAAGAGCAAGAGCAACAGCAACAGCAAGAGCAATAACAAGAGTAAGAGTGAGAGTAAGAGTAAGAGGAAACGAAGAAACGAACGACGCGCGTCGATCGAGGTGAAGGGTAGCCCCGGTGTCCCCCGTCCCCTTCCGTCTCGGCCGTGGAGGGGCGCGGCCGCGTTGTTGGTCCTCCGGTTTTTGCCACGTCTTCCCCATTAGCCGGATCCTTTCACGTAGCACCGCGGCCGATGGGTGCAAAAGAGATTCCCTTTCATTCTTATCCGACTCGAATCGCGTACCTGTATAAAAGCAGCGAGCGCGTGCACACTGGTCAGCAGATCAAAACCGCGGCTTAAACCGCCAACTGTATCGCGAGGAGGAACCGGTAGCAGCCTCCTCTCGACGCGGGTGCATTCGTATACGGCCGTTCGTTTACGCCAGATTTTCGCATCGATTCAGCAACATGACCAACCTCGCGGTAAGTCGATCCGCCGACATTTCGCAAATTCTTGCGATTATTTTCTTTTCGAAGCAGGCTCTCCGAGCTAAGGCAGCCGAGGCATGGAGCTTCGAAATCGACCAATCTTTGGGGAACGTTCGAGTCGCGGAAGATTCTAATATAGTCCGCGGAACTTGTATCGTACTTTCAGCTTCGATATACTCGCGAGAGATGCTTCTTCGAGTCAAGAATCCGAGTCAAGGTTCCAGCTAGAAACTACAAGATCGTAAGAATTGTACGCGTCTCTGGAAACGAGTCTCCATCGAGAATGTCGCGTGGCAACCGTTGCCATAGTTTTCGAAAAACGTCACTCATCCGTTTGCTCAAAATTCTCAAAGATCGATCGAAATGATTAAAAAAGCGCGAACAATGGCCAACGTTGTTTTCGCTAACACTAAATTTCTTACAATTTCGTCCGTTCGCGAAACAAATGAACATTCCGTCCCGATCGACTAATCGATTGTTTCCGTTCGCAGACCGTTCTCGCGATAGCCTCGCTGCTCGCAGTGGCCAGCGCCGGCGGAGGACACGGTGGACAGTAAGTGTTTCTTTCGTTGTTTTTCTTTGTTCGTTATCCGGAGGGAAAACGGTGGAGTTGCCCGGCCGAAATATTGTAGAATAGAATAGAGAATGGAAGGTAACGACGAGCCGTGGTCGGTGGTGCCATTCGAACGTTTACTTTCTCCGTCATCGACCGATGTTATCACTTTTTACCGGCTGTTATCGAAAGCGACGAAAAACGAGACCGTCGATCGGCCGTCGTGCCCGCTGACGATCTATTTTTCCTCGTTCAACGACCTCGCGCGCCCCTTCTCCAAGCGTTTCGCACGCATTTCCACGCTGCTCTCGTTGCTACCGTGACATATAGTTGCGACAGTCGAACGCGGCACCGAGCATGTACTCGTACAGGACAAACTAACTCGTCGATTGTGTTCTCCAGTGACCACGTGGTGATCCACGTGCCCTACAAGATCAAGACGGTTCATCATACGCACACCATTACGAAGCACATCCACCACGGCGGCGGCGGCGGTGATAAATACGAAGTCCTCGGCTACACCGTCGGACATCCCATCGACATCGGCGGTCACGGTGGTTTTGGAGGCGGTGGTCACGACTTTGGAGGCGGCGGTCACGACTTTGGAGGCGGTGGCGACATCGGTGGTGGTCACATCGAATACAGTGGTGGAGGCGGTGGCGGCGGCGGCGGTGGCCACGGTGGTGGCAGTAGCGGCGGCGGTGGCGGAGGCGGAGGCGGACACATCGAATACAGCAGCGGAGGAGGTGACATTGGAGGAGGACACGAACTGAGCGGCGGTTTCGGTGGTGGCAGCTACGGAGGCGGTTTCGGAGGCGGTCACGAAGACTGGGGAGGCCACTAGCGGCTCGACCTTTCAGAATTAGCCTAGAATTCTTCCGACAGAGGTCTTCGAAAGCGATCGGTTCGTTGGTACACTCATCTCATCCTTGCAACGGACATCGTAGTCTACGAATTAGGAAATTGGTTGGCCATTGTTGAAAAATTTCCAGCATTCTTCGTTCCGTTAGAAGCGCGCCAGCGACGATAGTACTTTCTTTTCTATCGGAAAACGTCGAACGCGAATTTTCTCTCTCGTCCAGAATATCGCTAAACGATTGTTCGTCGTTATTGGTTACTCGAAGAAATCGTGCACAAAGTCCGACGAACGTTCGTAAACGCGAACGCTGGAGACCGTTGGCTAGGACTCTCCGTAGAACAGCCTCGTGTATCGGAAACGATTCGGACCGAGGAACGAAGAAACCTTGTCGGCGGACGAGCGAAGAAAGCGTATTGGCAAGGTGCTGCCAGGATGAGAATAACGCGGGTTACGGTTTATGCTCGTTTTTCAAGAAATCAAAAGCGCGGAACGATCGGGTTTCGAGAAACCAACCAACTCCGCACGCCCCCACCCCTCTTTGCGCGATCGCGCGACAGTCGTACCTTCGTTTCAGAGAAATTCTACCCGTTGAAAAAATGGACGCTTTCTCACATCGATCGATGTTTCCCGGGGAGTGCCACGAGCCGCGAACCACGCCTTACAATTTAGAACTTTAAACGCATAATCGTCCCCGCCTCTGTCTCTTTACCTCTCGTCCTAGTCTCTCTCTCTCTCTCTCTCTCTCTCTCTCTCTCTCTCTCTTGCACTCGCATGTAAATATTGTTACTCCGTTGTTTTGTTTGCTAGTTGTTTTGTTATAAATCACTGTACTCGTTGTTACCTTTGTTGTTTCTGTATCGCGACTCGGCTCGTTGAACCGTACGCCTCGCGTGTCGCGAGAAAGTTGAATAAATTGCGTGTGTACCTGAATCTCGCCCCATCGATGTCCTAGATAACCGACCTTGCTCTCGCCGGCTTGAATCCATCTCGATCGAATCGTTCGTTTGTCTTCCTATTTTCCTACGACATCATTTTTCGAAAGCACCAACGATTCCGTCACAGTCTTGGTACTCTACTCTGTGTCGCGTATACGCGTACACGCGTACACGCGCCCGTGCATGGGCGTTCGACTCGTACTATAATTTCAATTTTTGTCGCTAAAATCGCATCTGCGGCGATCGTCTCTTAACAATTGCCACGCGAACCGAGAGTTTCTAAAATCGTTTTTCGACCCTCGATCGATATCGTTTGGTCCGAAGCAACCGCTAGTCCGGAGTATCGAAAGATCGATTGAAATTCTAGGGCTTATTTATTAAGTTCTACGTACATTTTATATACAGAATTTTACACGGACGTACGCGAGTCGTCGTCGAGGAAGCATCTAGTATCGTCGAAAGCGTCGATGTCCGCGACGTCCGTCTCGCTTGTCCCTGATGTTCTCGTACCGCTCGTCGTCGACGATGTATCGTCCGGCGTCTGTTCTTCTCGCGGAATCCTCCTTGAACCGATCGCTGTCGTTCTCGTTGTCGCGATCGTCCTGCTCCTCGTGTCGGTCGTCGTAAAAGTTGCTCGACTGACCGACGCGAACGTGCCCGGTCTCCGATCGCGAACCTTTTCTGTGTCCTTCCTCGTAATCGTAGACCAATGTCTCGCCGTTTCGAGGAACGTCGTTTGCTTCCTCGCGAACCTCGTATCCACCGTGTTCGCGATTCTTCGGAGTTTCTTCCAAACGATTATCGTCGAGCTGCTCCTGCGGCAAGTAGGATTCTCCGTGGCGGCCGTAACCAGAGCCATGGATCTTTCGGTCGTCCGGGTCCCGGGGTTCCAACATGGCCAGTCTTTCGCGTTCGCTCTGGTCTTGTTCGCGGTCTCCATGGTCATCGTGGTGGTGTTCCAACTCGCGATGGTCACCGTAACTCCAGGAACTCCAGTTTTCGCTATGGTACTCCTTGTGGTTGGTTTTAGGTTTTTTTGGCGGTGGTTCGCGAACAAACACGACTTTTGTGTGAAATCGGTGTTCGACTATGTCTGGCACGTGAATCCTCAAGTGGACACTGAAATCGGCGACGGAAATGAAAAACGTTCCTTCCCCAGCCGAACCATCGTCGTCGTCGTCGTCGTCGTCATCGTCGAATATCTTTGCAAGTTATCGAAATCGATTGGTCAAAGTACTCACTGCTTTTTGCCGGTGATTCCGTGGGGCGCGACTCGGAAAAGTAGAGCGAGGAAGAAGCAGTTGAGCGCTTCCTGAACAATCGGCGAACGTTGGCGTGAGTATATTCGATATCGAGTATATCGATATTACTAAAAATATTACCTTGTTCATGATCGATGGATCGAACGAGGACGGGCGGCGATCGAAGACGAGTGGCGCGAGCGAAGCGATTGCCGGGAACGAATTGTCCGACGTCGTCGACGTTACCACAGTTTTATATCGCGCGTCTCCGTCGACTTGGAACTGGGACGGAACAAGCAGCGGAAACCACGAAACTGCATCGAATCTCGCGGAGTTTTACGGCTGGCAAAACGCTTTCGCCGCTTCGACGTGCCATGCTCGATCCGGCAATTGGCCGCGAACGCGTGAAACGCGATGCTCCGAACGGAAACGCGCGTTCCAGCAGAGAGTTCACGGTGGTCCGGAAGTGTTTCAAACCATCGACGAACCGACGAGCGTTCACCAGCCGTCTACGCGCACTGGCCTCGGCCACCGCAGAATCGATCCAGTCTGCTCCACGATGAGAATTTGTTCGCGCGAGCGTTAAAAGGTCGATTGAATCGATTGCGACAAATAATATTGCTAAACGCTATTTATTGAACTCGTCCTTAACGGCAAACGGCATAATTGTATTCGCTTAACGGCAACGATGCTGCTCGAGCGCATTTGTACATTGTTATCACTTTGCTTTATTTTTACTCGACGATTCGACGCTTGCGACCCCTCCTCGTCTCTACTATTATACATATATATCGCACATACATGTATAGATCGCAGGTATTTTATACGAACTAATACAGTGGTTGACTCGCGGCTCTAAACATCGTACTTGTCCTCGTCCTCCAGCTCCTCGTCCTTCTCGCGACGATCGTGACGGCCGTGGTGCTCGTGGAGCTCTTCATGCTCGTGAGTATAACGGGGAATGATCTTGTAGATCGTGTGCGTGTGCTCCACCTTCTTGACTCTGTAAGGCACGTGGATGGTCACCTTCTTCCTGAAAAAAATAATACGAATCCGATGGTACCTCGCGTTCTTTCGATTCGTTCCGAACATCGTCGGCACACGGTGTACGTACGTTTCCACGACACGATGTCGCAGCAGCACGAGGAACATCGCCAACACGACGCCGAACTGCAAAGATAATAAACGCGTGACGCACAATTTTCCGAAGAAGACGATCTATCGACGATTCGCTCCAATGCGACGTAATGTTCTGGAACAGCGGTTGCGCGATACTTTACGGTTCAGGAGTTTAAAGTTCGCAGAGTACCGAATCGGCGACCAACGATCAACGACCAAACGGCCGTTCGATCCAGAGAAAAGAAATCTCGAGAAAGAATTTCTTCCGGAATCTATGGTCGAGGACGCGTGCTCCTTCCAGACTGGAGTACAAAGGATATCTTTCGAGCGGCTGAACGTTTAACGCGCGAAAACGATCGAGGGACCGAGGTGACGTACCAGAAACGTGATCCTCATCTCGCGGAGGACTCGACGGTGGTGTCGTTGGTTGCTTCTGCTGCTGCTGGATGCCGAGCGCAGGGTGCCGATCCTCGTCGGTTACTGGTTCGCGAGGCTATTCGGTGTTGCCTGCTCCCGCAATTTACACCGGAGAAACGGAGGCGTTCTGCGGGTCGTTGGAACGGACCCTACGTTTATATACATGCAGTTGAAATTACCGAGGCGAATCGTTTCTGAAAGAATACCGAGAAACTCCCGCCACGGCACCGTCTTGGCAACGTGGCACCTTGCAAGGAACACGCTGCATCCGAGTTCGTTCGGCTATACGCCGTACTTTTCACTTTTTTTCCCATTTCACCGAAACTCCGCGAACCTCGACGCGATTCGCGCGACGAGTCATGCGATTCCGCGCGATTTTCGACGACGCGCGAAATGCCGATTCGCAATATCGCGAATCACAATCGAAGCCTGGTTCGAGAGCGCGGTTCGATCGAACGTCGATCGCATCGCCCCGAAACGAGCTCTTCGCCAGCAAACTCCGTCGATTTCTTCTCATTACGAACCCCAACTTTCTTTGCGTTAATCGCTTTCGCTGGAGATTCAACCGTTGTTGGAGATACGGTCGATGCGAAACGATTCCAACAGTTTTTCGAACAGTAGTTTCACTCTTACCCCTCTAAACGAATCAACCAAATTAATTCGGAATCGTCGTGAATTCTATCGATACGATCCTCCAACATCTTTCGCTAGAAATGCTTGCTTCAGGACCGGCGTAACCTACCAACCGGCCCAACAACCGACTGCATCCAGGAAGCAACGGCTGCGGCACTGTACGCTGTACGCTGTACGCTGTAGGCGCGGTGCGCGCGTTTCCTCCAGAACCAAGGTGCTCCGAAACGGTAAATATGGTTGATCGATTCGTGGCTCGTATCGTCGCAATCGAAGAAGAGATCGCCAAGAAAATTAGAAAGCAGGGAGATGAGCGTACAACCGTAAAATTCGGATAGGTGATCGAAAGGAAGACAACGACCTAACAAAATTTGATAAACCCTTCCGAAATACAGCTCCGCCGTGGTTTCTATGCTAACCTCGCTCTATTCTTGCAACAAAAATGTGCAATATAAATGAAATTTCCCGCTGCGGCTCTGGTTGTCGAATCGGCTTTGTCCGTCGCAATTGCTTGGTCTTCTTTACGAAATAGTTTTTTAAGCGGAACAGCCAGCAACGGACCGCACCGTTTCACTATGGTGACAGAAGCCAACGTTTATCGCCTTTCGCAATTGCCTTTGCTTGGTCCAATTACTCGTTAACCCAAGCAACCGACACGCCTTGGCAACGGTGGCCCCCGTCTCTCCCTCTATGCGTAGCGATCGGTGAAACTAATTCATTCGCGCTGCGAGATCAATTTATAATCTGGGATACCGAAAGATTTTCTTCCCTCCTAACAATAGGCGAGCAGCACCAGTTCTTGCCCTTACCGGTCACGTATTGTCCTCGACCACTAGTTCTCTGCAAACTGTGACCCGAAACCGCGCATGAACTTGCAAGCGTTACAATTACAATTACGATTTTCTTCATTTCCACTCGCTTCCCCTCGAACTTTGGTGCTCGACGAGTTTGCGATCGAGCTGGATGTTGGACACTGGACAGACGCGAGAGTTAATCGCCTAATCGCGTCTAAATTAGAGAAAAAAAAAATAACTGGCTCTCGCTTTCCACTATTATCTGTTCTGTCGGTGGTCGAATTGGACACGAAAGACGTCGCGCTGCGAACTGCGTTTCTTCTGGCATCGCGATCAACGACTTAATTGGCCAGGAGCTCGCGGTCAATTAACAGTGAAAATCGCCGGTGAAATTGAAAGCGGAGGTGGAAAAACTAGGCGTACATTTGCGAGGAGCGCGCGTTGGATCGTCGCCCCCCCCCCCGCCCCCACCCCCGCGGCGTTCCATTTTGGATCGAGCGATCTTGTGGACGGACACGGTGGAAACGGCGAAACCGAGAGCGGACCGTTCTCGGATTTGTTCGATCGGACGCGCCGTTTCGATCATCGAACCGATCTTGTCGGTTTCACTCGTGCCGCATGCCGTATACGATCGATCGGGAACATCGGTCTTCGGGGAAACGATTGCTCGAAAGGGAGATAAGAAGATCTCGAGCCTGGATCGATCGTGGAATCATCGCGGTCGACTCGAATTCTTATCCTCTTTGCCGTGTTATCCGGAGAAATCAAAAATCTTCTTCGGATGCTGTTCCTTCTCGATTGCAATTTGCTTCGCTGTTTGACGTGTTCGTCCTTGAAAATATCATCTCTGGAATTCGGTGGAAGAAAGAATTGACTCGGACTCGAGGTTTCTTGCATAGAAAGTTCAGTATTTTAATATTTATAGAAAAATTAGACGCGCAATCGTCGAGTAACACGTTCTCGTCGACATCTTACATTCTACGGGATAAAGACACAAACGGACTGTTTTCACGGGAGTATCGGCGGCTCCGGCCCCGACAGATGCTCCTCTAAGGCGGGGACGAAGGCGAAGGCGACTAATCGGCTACTTTCAGTCTCTCGTTAAACTAATTGCAAACTTTTTTTAATTATCGAATGCTACGATGCTCCGATCAATTTCAGCTATGCAACAGCCGTCACGCTCGTCCACGAAAGCATAAAATTATCATTGGTAATGATATCTTATTAAATTGTTACGGCGAAAGCGGCCGTTCATCGTTCGTTACGCAACCGAATTTGTTTCTTCGAAAATCTCGTAAGGTTCGTAGAAACGGACCATGTATTTCTAGAACTCGTTCGCCTTTGTACGTACTCTCGTCTTCTATCGAACCTGCAATTCGCGCGAAAAGGAACATTATTGAACATCCGTTTCTAGTTTTTCATCTTTTTCCTCTTTCGCAATGCATCTCAGCTTCGATACTCGAACTCGGCCGAATCTTAAAAATATCGTTTGAATCATTCGAAGAATCCGCAACTTTCGATCGATGCAACGAAACGCGGTTATCGCCGAGTGCAAGTTATGGAAGGAGAATGGAAAACACCGCTTTCCTAGAACAAAGTTCGAAAAAGTACAACCAGCAAACCGTTGCAGGCGCGCGTGCTCGAGCCACGCAGCCTCTGCTACGTCTTCCATGCAGTTTTCGACGCAAAATCATGGCTCGACGAGAACGCCTCGAATCGTGCCGCGTCCCGTAACTCGACGTAAACGGACTTTGCTCCTGACTATATATTATTAAAAGAGAAAGAGAGAGAGAGAGAGAGAGAGAGAGAGAGAGCCGGCCGCGCGTCCGGCAATGAAAATATCGAAACCGAAGGTTTTCTCGATCACGCGGCCGTTGTTCTACCGATGATCGCTCGGCGACCCAGAGAATTCGGGCGAAATCTTTTCGAGCCGCGGACCGTTGCTGTTATCGTTATCGATTTCGACGACCTTTTCCTCCGATCTCTTCCGGTCTGTGACCGCTTCGCTCTCGGCGCGCTCGTTCCCGTCTTCTCTGTCCGGCGTCTCCCCAGAATTCAACGCGACCTTGCCGTCGTCGCTTCGATCTTGGAAACCCTTCGGATCGTTCCTCGTGGTCCCCGTCCGACCGTGACCCCTCTTGCTTCTAGCATTTCCATTCTTCAGCGCTTCCCAGTAGGCAACGGACCTCGACATCTTTGGGTTGAACGGCTCGAACCGCTCGAACGGTTCTTCCTTGTTGGACGGCCCTGGAGGCGAATCCACGCTGCCGTCCAGATTCAAGTACCTCATCTTCTTACTGAAAAACTGGATGCTGTACCGGGGGCCGTCGTTCTGTTCGGATCCAGAGAAATTGTTCGAGCGCAACTGCTCCCAGATCGAGGACTGCCGGGGGACGATCGGATCCCATTTCACTCTCTGAGAAATTGACCCGGAGACGCTCACCGGTTCGGGAGAATAAGATTTCTGGCTGTTTCCGTTTTCTGCGTTCGTCGGTTCGTCCGTCCTCGTCTGATTTCCCCAAAGAAACTGATAGGAACCACCGGCGGCTATCGGACCTCGGTAGCTGTTATTTGTTCGACGAGGAATAGCAGGTTGAGTTGGGGGAGTAGGAGTAGGAGGAGGAGGAGGAGGGGGAGGGGGAGGGCTTTCCCCTTGTTCGTCGGAACCGGGCTGTAACTTGT
Organism: Augochlora pura; assembly: GCF_028453695.1. NCBI lineage: Eukaryota > Metazoa > Arthropoda > Insecta > Hymenoptera > Halictidae > Augochlora > Augochlora pura. The sequence continues at coordinate 99,134 of NC_135778.1, read as the reverse complement.
TCCTGTGACGAACGACCCTCTGAATAGCGACCGGCTCGCCATTCTTCAAGTTGATTTTATAAGTCCTCGAAATGTGGGCCACCTTGCTGGCTTGGCTCGCCGTCGCGCTCGATTTCGATCCCGCGTCGTGGCCGACGGCGAGCAACGCGTCCGGCAACCCGTAATCGGGATTCACGTGCTGCCCGTACGAGTTTCGAAGAGAATCTGTCGACAGAGGCAGAGGTTCGTGGCCGACGATCGAAACGTCGGCGTGGCTGCTCGAGTCGATCGGACGACGAGGCTGCTGCTGACGATGATGTTGACCGCCGCCGCCGCCTTCGTTGCCTATCGCGAGCACCGCCGAATGCTTCAACAGCTCCTCGGGGGGCAGAATGCTCTTGTCGAAGGTCGTCTCGATCTCGTTTACCGGCAACGACGACACGAAACGGATCACCAGGTTGTCGGGCTGCACCGACTCGAGAAGCCTGATGTAGACTTTCTCGCCGATCCCGGGGAAATGGAACGGGCCGACGAGCGGGCCCACCGATTTCGGGGGATGCACCAGCCGGCGGAGAACGTTGAGCAGCGTGTCGATAAAGTTCTTGTTCTTGGTCACCCGGTAGATCGGCTCCAAATGCACCGCGCCATCGTCGAAAGCGTCCGGCGGGCCCTGCACGCTCTCCACCTGGTGATCGACGAGATTCTCGCCGGTCGTCTCGTAGGATCGGCCCACCCGGATCAGGTTGCCGGCACTCTTCCGAAGCTGTCTTCTCCTACGATCCCCGTTCGAGCGGCTCCGACGAACCCAGGCCATCGACCGACCCGGCCGAACGTCGAACACCTGCTTCGGAGCACCACCGTGGCCGCCGAATCGGATGCTCGGCTTCAACGTTTCCGGCTGCAACGTGGTGAAAGTGATCTCGGCGACGTCCGTGACATTGTCCCTTCGCGGCTGCGCCGCCTGATGATGATGATGATGATGATGCTTCTTCTCCGGCCGTCTGCGGTGAATACGATAGCCGATTAGCCGAAAAGTAACGAGATCGTTACACGGTGAACTGCTACCGTACACATAGAATTACGCGGAATAAGAATAAGATTTTTGAACGCGAAGTACGCGCGGCAACGAGCTCGGGATGGTTGGGATATCAAACAGCGAAACGAAAGCGTAACGGACAAATTAAACTCCCCTCTATCCGCCGCGTTCAATTCTCTTTGTATATCCAATCGACGTTGTTACGTGTCCAACATGGAATATGGGACGCATATGAAACTGATTACAAATTGAGAGGTTTCCGATCGAGGTTTCGAGATCGAGAGGATCGACCTCGCGAACGTTGTCCGCGAAGTAGTGCCCGTTGAAAAACGTACCTGTCCGGCTGCACGGTTTCTGCGCGATGAAACGCCGGTATTAATGCAGCACAGACCTGTAATCACACAGATATAACCATGAAGACCGCGAGTTTTCGTTTCTAAATTTAAGATGGAACGAGAACAACGATTATTAGCGCGTTAATCGTTAATCTTTATTAACCAGCGCGTCTGCTGCGAAAAATAGATATAATAGAGTGCTTCCGAAATAACGATTCTCGGGGCTCTCGTAAAACGGCCTTTTAGCATCGCGTTTAGACACGTTTCGCACGTTCCGCGAAACAATTTCTATCGTTGATACGGCAAGCCCTTTTCTCGATCCCCTTCGATCCTTCGATATCAAGAACCTTCGGAATCGGTAGGTGATCGAAGGTATTGAAACAGGAAGAACAACAGTTGTGGGCCGCGCGAAGGGAGGCGAAACCGTAAACGATATCCGTCGGGTCGACGACGACGACGACGACGACGACGACGTTTCGCAATAAAAACACTTTCCCTCGAAAATCACGGTGAAATGTTCTCAAGCGAAGCACACCCGAACACGATAGAACTTGTACCAGCGATAGGGACGGATTCGACTTAAACGATCGAGTCTGCGAAATCGGTTCGATTCGATTCGTCGAATTCGGCGAAGTCGTTGAAATCGTTGAACTCGTTCGATTCGCGGGCCAAGAGAAGAATCACAACGTCTCGACCCCGTCGACGCGTTCGAATACGCAGAGCGCAGAGACGACCGACTCTGATCGGCTCACCGTGACCACGTGCGCGATCCTCATGTTGTCGATCGCACCAAGTCCCACTAGATCACCGCGCACCGATCCAACTATGGGGACCACCGTTCATCGACAACGTCTTTTAAAGCTCCCCCGGAGCGACTGGTGGTACCCGGGGTCCGGGACGTCGTTAAACTGGACCCGACGACATCGTTTCGCGCGTATAGCGTGTACGTGGTACCGACGCCGTAAGTTTTCTCTAAACTGTAAGCGGTTCAAAGACTCGTTCGATCTGCCCGCGAGTCGGGTAATTGGTGCATCGCACGTCGCTCGCACGGTTTCCTCTGAAACGATCTCGCGCGTGGCCGAAAAGGGGAGGAGCTGTTTCGAGGAAAGAACAGGCTCGGTTTAGGGAAATCGGCCGGCGAATCGATCGGGGTTCTTTGGACGATGACGAACGGTTCGGAATCGCATTTCGAAACGAGAGAATCGAAACTATCGAATGATGATCCACCGACCGGATCGATCGCGTTTGCGTTGGTTCTCCCGAAAAGAAAGACGACGACGCGACGCGACGCGACTGTCCGCGGATGGCTCACTGACAGTCGTTCATTGTGCTCCTTCGCATATATATATATACGTATATATATATTTATATGCATATATACATAGATACGTATACCGCGCAGACCTCTTCGCTATAGCTGGTGGAACATCCGCGGAGCTCGCGACTCGCGAACGCGTCTCCGTCGGCGGCCACGATACCGCCCACAGGCCCGCGATGGGCCATTCCCGCGCTTCGCGAGCAACCCGGGGCACGCTTCGTCCCAATGAAAGTGAATTTCCCTAGGCGTTAATTGGCAGAGGCAGATATGCCGGCGCTGGCACGCGCTGCCAGACTCGCGAACATGGAAAACCGCGTCGCGTCGTCACGGGCTCCTCGGTCGCTGTCTCCGTCTAGAAAAGGCGCGCGGCGGGTAACCGATGCGAACGCGAACGCGAACGCGAACGCGAACGCGAACGCGGTACGCCGAACTCGCAAATAGCTTGCGTTTCCACGCAGTCCATCTCGCCAGACCTGTTTATAAATCAGCTAATTGACGTGTATCGAAAGTCGCCGGACGCGGCCGCGCGGACACTCGGACTCGTCTTGGCCAAGAAAACGACTGCCGCGCGCGGCCATAAGCGGCGCCGCGGGCGAAAAAACGAAGCCATTGGGAAGGCCTTATTAAAGATACATAAGGAATAGAATTTCGCTCGGCGCATTGAAAAAAGAGGAACATCCGTGTCGCCGAGCACGATTTGCAATTACAGTTGGCGGAACGTCGAAAGCGATGGCAACTGCGGTCGATTTTTATCATTTTTATCACCGCGTTTTCTAGACAAGGTTTTACTTTCGGAATATTCGATTTCAATAGAAACTTTGGTCGCTTTCGTTCGTAAATCGCCGGTCACGAATCGCGGGCCGAGGATCGCGGCGAATACGCTCGGTTGAGGCGGGAGATCACGGGATAAGGTTTCAGTACAATAAATAAAATGATGCAGCGTTCCATGGTAAAAGTGTCTAATGCATACGGTATACAAAATACAGGATCGTCTTATCGCTCCGCGAATCGAATCAACGGAGCGCGAACGGCTCGAGCCGGCTGGACCGAGCTGGGCCGGGCTACGTCGAGCTGGACGGAATAGAAATTGCCGAAATTAAAAACAAACGGACGACTCTGATCAGTTTTTAATTTCGGCGATAAGATACGCAAGCGTTTTTCATCGGCGCAGCTCCGTTCGACGGAGAAACGAAAGTGGCGTACCGTGCGAAGATGGGGTGGTTCCAAGGTCCGCGACCAAGACACGCGATACAGCGATGGCCGGTGGTCGCACTGCGACAAGAAGTCGCGCTTTCCGCCGATACGGCGACGGCTGTTTTACTCGTAGTTGAAACGGCGCTTCCCATCGAAACGAAACCCGTAGGCTGCGCTGTTGGGAGCGTTGATCAGTGCCGGGTTCCTGAACTGGTGAAACGACCCGTGAAGATGAGCCGGTCGGACCGCGTTCTGCTCCTCCTCCTGAGATCCTTTCAGGTAGAACGCCTCGAACTGGCCTTCCGGCAGCAGGATGTCCTTCAACGATTTGTCGCCGGGATCGTAAGCGGACGCTGTCCGGGCCAACAATGTCGTCATTACTGTCGATAGAAGTAGACCCTGCTGCAAGCGTAACGACTCATTGGTACTACAGCGTATGTATGAACGAAACATTTTGATCGAATACGTTCCGCATGTAACAAGCAGGAGTTTATCGATCATTTCCCGGCGAAGCGCGGTCTAAAGTCGTCTTAGTATTTCGGCTCTTTCCACCGTTTTCTTATAAATTTTTCCCGCACAAATCACCATTTTTTATAAACCTGTGAAATTTACTGCCCAACGGTGTATTATTTATTGCTAGTTTGATATCGTTAACGTAAAATACATAATGCAATCGCTATATTGTAACGGGCACGAGCTAACCGTGTCAGATACGCATCTCGGAAAATCTAGAATAGCGATTGTACGCCTAAACGGAGTTTTTTACGCGCCGATGCCACAAACTGAAAAAAAAGACCAAGTCGAATCGTTCAGATTTCGCGGAGGTAACGTCATTATAAACGACGGCTGTTATCTCGTTTACCGCGTTAACTTCTCATCGGCGAAAACTATTAATTGGAAGAAGCGTACGGTTCGGATGCTCGGTGAAGTTCGCCTTTGCGATCGTATGTAATAGATACGTTCGAACGAAATTATTTCTACACAATTCTACACAATTCTACACATCGATAATATTACGATAACATAACGGAATGCTCACACACTCTAACGTACCACCAATAATAAGGTGAAACCGTTCCAAGTCATCTCGGTCCTCGCAATATTGGCGGCTGGAGTCGCTGAAACGATCGAAGAACAGACACGTGCATGTCTGCATAAAACGAGAAACTGAAATAACACTTTCGACAAATATTTGCTAAAACATCGCGCGTCCTTTGGCCCACCAACGATTCTGATTATGACAAAGTATGTTAGAAAAGTTCGATCTTGCAATATCGTGTTCGGGTTCTTGAGACAAGCGGCAATTATACCCTTGCTTCGAATTAGTCGATTCGACGAGGCTCGACGGCTCGTGCTCAAACACCCGTGTAATCTACGAATCGCCGTTTTACCAACGCGCCGACGGATCTGGATATGGGGAAGAAAAAGATCTCCGAAGATTACTAATTAAAGAAGCACCGGCCGTTCGCTGTTTCGCATTCGAATGACATCTTGCGGAATGTTTCGCTCGCGGAACGAACGTTGCATGCGAAACGTTTATGTATTTATCAACGTAATCGATAGTTAAAAGAACGCAACGCGTTTTCTCGTCTTTATTAACGTACGCACGCAACGCGTTTACGTATCGGTATATTAACGACCGTGTAAGGTACGTTTCATTTTCTTTTTCCACGACCTCTGCTCAGCAGATTTCTCACGATTACTCGGCAAAAGAAATTGCACTTTTTTTCAGCAGAAGAAACGTTCGTAAATGATTCTCGTTCCGTTATCTCCGTAACGAAACGTTATATTCGACACTGTAACGTCCAAGCTCTAAACGCGATACTGCACGATTTTGTAATCGTTTATGTCACAAAATGGTCCCGATCAAGCAGACCGATTGATTCAGCCGGTCTGACAAAAGACTGGTCAATTCCACTTCCGCTCTTTGACCGTCAACCGACGATTCTTGAAATCAAGATTACGGAAATCCGAGGTTCGATTTACCGAGAGCAATTTCCATCTAGTGTATAACAATGTTGTGTGCGCGTCTGAAACGTGTTAACGACACCTGGAACTACATATCCTTTAGATTTCGGCTCCACTGTTCCCTCGAAGAGAAAGCTAGCCCTGCTATCGTGTTTGGCCCAAAAAGCTACACGCAGTCTATCGATCAAATTGAACTTATTACCTCGTACGACAATTTCTACGTACAATTTCCCACAAAACGATCACTTTATGGAAACAAGTTCTCTCCGGAATATCCAGGATCTAACAAAGAACCGCGAGAGAACGATCGAACATTGGACCCGAACGATATCGTGTAAAACCTTCGAAGGCGACAGCAATCCTCGGCGTCGAAAAATTGAACGATCGTTCATGGTTGAAACTCACCGAGAACAGCCGTGGCAAAAGTGAAAGCCGCTCCTCGAGCGTTCGTATACAACAGCACGATGCCCGAGACCGTTTCCTCTATCTATTCGATCTGGGCACGTTTAACGACCTTGCCGCTGCCAGTGCAGGCTGTTGTATGCGCCCCCACGTCGCGTCGCGTCGCGTGTCCAAGACGAATACGAAGACGAAGACCGAGACCAAGTGCGGAGCAGAGCCGAGCCGATGATTGCGAGTTGATTGCGAGCAGAACGGAGCAAAGCAGAACAGAGCCGAACGGAGCGGAACGGAACAGCGTCGAGCCGAGCCGAGCTGAATGGTTGAAACGGAAGCCGATGAAAGTGGAAAACTAGCAACCTCGGGTTTTGCCGACAGCGCTGCTCGGTTTTTATCAAGTTCTCGCGAACTTAAATGCTCACGACACGCACGCGATTAGCGTTAGAAATCGTTTAATAAGAAACCGCACGACGCTTGACAACTTCTTCGGGGCTTCGGTAAGAACGTTTCAGAATCGTGTCTGTTGCGGCGATAAACGCGATCATTACCGAATACCGATCCTCCATCCATAAAAATATCACGAAATTCGAATAATGTTTCTCCAATGAGTCCTTGGTGGGGTTCGAGTACTGTCAAGATACATATTCTGAAATGAACCGATGAGTTCTTTGAAGCTCGTTAAAACTATCGACAACAGAAATAAATGTCCTACCGGAAATTCAAATGAAATCTCTATGCTGTCGAGTAAATACTATTTCAATTTTATAGCTGTATTCGAAAAATACATTTTTCTCGCTGAAATTATGAAAACGAGTTAATCGAGATTCTAAAGCAAGATTTTGTATTTGCTCTTCCGCGGTATCTAAATAAATAACTAAATCAATCAACAGCTAAATGTATAACTTCTTTTTCGGACATAGAGACTGTGTTACGATCAAATATTCTTTTATATTTTGCGATTATTTTCGATTGTTTTTCATCCTTTCCCCTCTTTTTCAGCTTAGTATTTACTTTGGAATTTAACAAATGAAGTACAAAGAACACGATGTAACTCACAAAAATGTTGTTTCTAATCGTTATTTCGAAGAGAATGAACTTTCTTTTAATCGTATCGCTGAAATTTTGCTTCCCTTAACAATATACCTTACCCGGACACACATTTTCACAGCGAAAATATTAGTTTCTCAAAAATACGTTTACATTAAAATATATTTAAAGGATAATTCATTTTCTAGTCACGTATAAAAATTGCTCCATCTTCACAGTTCCTTTTGAAATTTCTCAATGATACTTTCAGAAATTACTGTTCGCACTATACATACATTCTTGAATGATGGGCGATCACAATATCTCTAGGTTACTCGAAAGATACTAGTTCAAACTACAATAGAAGAGATACTACCGATAAATATAAGAAACTGTACAACAATTTATTTATACAAAAAATCAGGTATCCTCATATAAATACAAAATCGAAGGATAAGGAAATGGAATTAAATTATGATATGCCTGCTCGAAAAAATCAGACGTCTTAGAATAAACTTGCAGCTGCCCGTAACAATCACTGGATTCTTGACATTATTGTCTAGTCGAAATTTCCGTATCCCGATAATTCATCAAATAATTACAGTCGATTTCGAAATATAGCGTAACCATCAGTCTACAATAAATAATTCTAAATTCTTTTTGAAAATGCAATGCGCTACGTATCACAATGTGCACCCTACATTAACTAGAATCTAGAGTGTGCGAAACCTCGATTTCAAAATTAATGTCATGTTCCACGTATTCCTTGTCGCATATACATGTTTGTAACGCTAATGCTTACCATGCCGATTATGAACGTATATATGTTCCACGTACCACGAATGAAACATTTATGAACATTTTAAACGTGTCGCTAGCATGACACAACGATACCAAAATCTAAATACAAAAAGCTTTACAACAAGCATAACATGATAATATGTTCGATAATTTACAAATGTTTATGTTTTCATACTTATATTATATATATAAGAAGTATATATTAAACGTATGCGCGCATTTTTAAGTACATTTAAAATATGGTCGCAATGAATCTTTAGATGATGGTATAAAATTACAAATTCTATTCTATTCACTTGTACACGACTTCATGATACGTCATATACGTATATAGTTTATACATACATAAATATGTATATATAAGTATATGTATACTATATGTAGTCTATATTTACATGTATTAAATATCCCTGGGATGTAGCCATGTAATCGAATACATTACACCGAATATAAATAAGAATCTAGCTTTGTTTTGCACTTTGGAGGCGAGGTAAATGGCGAGAACCATGCAACTGAAAATCTTCCAAACACGGCTTGAATGGATTTCCATTTGCTATTACGGACCCATCTGGCTTCTTCTTTCTTGAGTTGTTCAATGCCCTATAAGAAGAACACGTGACTTGGTACGACATTTAAAGAATTAATAAATTTTCATTTACCAACGTGCAACAATTAATTTACATACAGTTTCGTCATTCCAAATGGCTTGCAGTTGTGTTCCCAACATTACAGCGGTAAAAATGGCAAAGAGAAGTGCCTCGAAAGCTAAGAAAAGTAAAAGCACCACCGTTGCAGGTGGACTGAATGTAGAACATTCCTTCCACTCTTGTCTTACACACGTTGTAAACTGTTGTATACATAAGAATAAGGACTGCAACGACATTCCAGCTATATAGAACTGAAATATATATCGTAAAGAATTAATTTGAGTTCCAGTTTGTTTCCAGTACACAGAGACACTTACCGTGAACAGTACGAAATACTTTTGATTATTTTCTCCGACACAATTATTCACCCACGGACAATGGTGGTCCATTTTTCTAATACATCTGTGGAAAGGTATGAAAGAATTGTCATTCGATTAGTATGTAACATTAGGTGAACCTTATGTTTAGGGAAAGCAGATCGGATGACCGTCGTTTTAGCCATCGCTTCTTTCTAATTATAAATGTTATGAACAAGAATAGATTGACACATGTTATCAGGGACACTCTCCGAAATTGGACTGCTGAAACCAATTTCGAATTCATCAGGATTAGATGGGGAGGAGGTGCAAAGGGCTCGTTTAACACGGTTAACTCGACGACGCTCACAATGTTCGTTTTTTTTTTCCTAGGCGTTGTCTGGATTAGATCTCGTTTAAATCTTTATTAAAATAGGTCAGATAATTTCTATAATAATTGTCGAATATTTCACGTTTTGCCCGAGAGTATTTCGGAATCGAAAGCCAAACGACGGTAATATCTATGGGGAAAATATTGTTTGAAACTATGGCTTTGAGAACATAGGTCAAGATCGTCCAATTCGCCTGCTCTAAATGTAAGATTTACCTAATAAAGTTGTATAAGAAAAATGTACCTTTGGCAAACAGAACAGTGATGTGCTCTATCTGGTTTAATAGAGCAGCACTTTGGACATTTAAAAATTAATTGTCCACCTCTAAATCCCATTTGTTCTATCATCTCTTTTGTTGCGTTACCTTTTGGAACAGCACCCTATGCATAAACATAATTGCTAATATTGTGAATTACCATGGTACAAATTATTGTGTGCAATAATACTTACTGGATCTGTGAACATTGTCCTCAAATGAGAAGCAAAGGCTAAGAAAGTTAACGACTGAAATATTGCAGTGTTTAGACCGGAATATAGAGAATTTATTGTAGGAATAAGGATTACTGCCATCACAACAAATTCTGCATAGATGATTAACAACCATGTTAAAACTGCGCATATAATTCCACATATGTCCTGCAAACAAAGAACATATGTATCATAAGCTGCCGTCAAAACAAGAAAGAAAGAAAATAAATTGTGTATGTATACGTACTTTAATACACCATAATCTTCCACCATAACATCTATTATGAACATCTCTTTCTCTTTGAAAGGTAATATAATCATAATCCATGATTTAGAATTACCAACAATGTCCTCAAACATTAATTATACATATGAAAACACAAATAACGCTGATTAATATAATCATAATTTATTAATGGAATCATAGTCCATTGCCTGAAACGAATACATATTAAAAAAATTAAGATACATATGAATCACAGACCGTGACAGTCTGTCTCAAAAGTGACGAAAAATTAGCGAGACACAGTTGGTTGTCGAGCAAAACTTTATTATAACCTTGTACAAACTACTTACGCTGCACCGCTTTGGCTCGCGAGAACTGAACAGCACGTATTGTTATTCATTCAAAATTTCTTTATTGTATCGTCTCCAATAATACGCATAACATATACTATGAATATCGAGTTACAGAATTGATTTTTCTGTTGTCACCTCTCGCGTAATTGGCCTGGCTAGGTCCATCCATTAATAAACAATCGCGCCGTTTCTACGGGGTTACCATTAAATATCCAACGAATGTTCTCTCATAAAAAACGGTTCAAGTACAATGTACATATATATATATATATATATATATATATATATATATATATATATATCGTTTAGTAAGCCGACCACAAAACGGAACTTGAACTCGTTATCACGTGTAGTGTAGATTATGATGACGATGTGTACTGGTTCGATTTCTAAACGTCACCGATACTCGCCATTGAACGGTACATGATACACAACATGTACATACGTACGCGTATTACGAACGTACTTGGCATTCGAACGGGAATGAGACGACGGAACCATGGACCTGACAGATGTTTTCGATGGATGGAAATGCGTTAGTATGCGTTAACGCACAGTACAAGTTGCAACATGTAGATGCGAAACTTTAACAATCTTCAGGAACCAGTGATCGGTGCGTATGCGTTCACACGCGTAGGTGCATTTATACACTGCATGTGTATTATAATCGGTCTTACCGTCGTACACCACCAGGTCGCAGCTTGATCCGTTAGCGAAGCTCAATATAGAAATTTTCTTTGCTACGATTGGCTGACGATTCACTGCTGAAATAGTATTTATTACAGATTGGATGCGCAGAAAATGGTGGGGATGTGCCCGCCAGCTTAAAGAGTAAGAAACATGTGCAGAAGTAGCTCTTATTACTGCATATCATACATACTTACATGTGCATGTATGTACCTTACATGTAACAGTTACAAGGTTCTTTCGGTTCTTCGTAACTGTTTCAGTTGAAATCGATGTACACGATATAATCGCTTGAAAGAATTATGTACGAAAACATTTCAATCCCCGGTAAGAACATTCATTGTCAGTTGCGCAAAATCTTTCCGAATGTTCGAATTTTACCGCACTTTTTAACGTTTAAATTTGAAATGTTTAAACGTTAAAACCATGGTTTTACCATGAAACCATGAAGTCATGGTAGATAGAAATTTAAGAAAGACTGTTCAATTCGGGAACAAGACGATTGAAGATTTCGATGCGTAGTTCCGTTCTGAAATACATGATCTGCGACGTTATCACGTGTTAATTACAATTACAAATGTAATGTGTATGTATATGTAGTTCGGTTTCGAAACGTCATCGTCACCGTCACCGGCACCGTCATCGTCGCCGTCACCATCGCCAACGCCATCGCCATCGCCAACAGTCGCCGATGTTCGCCATCGAACGTAATTACGAACGCACCTGGCCTGGCATTCGAATGGGGCAAATGTTTTCAATGAAGGCACACGATTGCGACTAGCAACCGCGCAGCGTTATCCAATTAAACCGATGGAAAGTTCAAAGTGAATAAGAATGGTTTGTAAATAATACTAGATAGCACCGGTATCAATCGTCTGTCCGTCGTGTTCTTGCATGCGACTGCAAGTTTGACAGTACACGACGAAGGGTGGGGGCCGTACTGCGCAGCCATATTGGCTACTTGTGACTTTTGGGAGGAAGCAAGCAAAAAATAACCCAACTTTTCTCGTTTCTAGACGAAAAAAATGTTGCCTTCAAGAATTTTTCATTGATTTTGCACGTTGCACTAATCAACGCGAACACGATTACTGTGACACGTGTGATCGTTTCTACAAGGTCGTTCTTTTTTACGAAAAATGGTATGTTAATGCTTTGATTAATGGATAGCCTATCTTAGGGACACGCAGAATCGTTCGTTGTAAAATTTCACGGTTTTACTAGATTTCTTGATGACGTTTAATTTCGTTTCGCCCCGTAGAGTTTCTTTGGATTCGGTCAGTCGGCTGACATAGAGATTACCTTGGATGGTGCAGATACCAGGATGTCTGCAGAGATCAAATCCGAAGATGGGAAAAAAGAGCACCACTTGTTATACTATGACGGGGAGACCGTATCTGGAAAGGTAAAAATGTTTGCTAAACAAATTGCTACTGCTGAAAAGGTGTAAACACTAACGGATAATATCATTTATAGTACACAAGGGTTGATTGATACTTTGAATGTATCCATGTATTATACACAGTTCCAAGACATTTAACCACATTGTAATCTGAAGTAGTTATCTTCTTTCAGTTTAAAAAAGAAGCTTTTCTTTATATCCTACATACGATTATTCAAAATTCCATCGTATACGTTTACCCGTATATATACACGCACTTTATGTAATATCTAGCCAAATTGTAACGTAGCCACTCGATGGCTCAATATCGTTCATTTATTTGGATTACTTGCCGAAAAGCATTCAGTTATAAAGCAATGTAATTTAAATAGTTTGCTTAATGAATATATATTGTGATGACTGCATTATTAATTACAGATTAACATTAGTCTTAGGAAGGCTGGCAAGCTAGAACATCAGGGTGTAAAAGTAGAATTTATTGGACAAATAGAATTATATTATGATAGAGGAAATCGTCATGAATTCACAAGTTTGGTTAAAGAACTGGCCAGGCCAGGCGAATTAACTCATAACACTGTGTACACTTTTGAATTTGCCAACGTAGAGAAACCATTTGAGAGCTACACAGGAGCTAATGTGCGGCTAAGATATTTCTTAAAAGTGACAATTGTACGAAGACTTAGCGATATTGTTAAAGAACTTGAATTAGTTGTGCACACTCTTAGTTCCTATCCAGACATGAATAATCCTATTAAAATGGAAGTTGGAATCGAAGACTGTTTGCATATCGAATTTGAGTATAATAAAAGCAAGTAGGTTGATCAATTATTCATGCTCCTCTACTTGATCAAAGTCATGTTTTCTGTCACTTTTACCATGCAAATTCTGTTTCAGATATCACTTGAAAGATGTCATTGTTGGAAAAATCTATTTTCTTTTGGTTAGAATTAAAATCAAACACATGGAAATCGCCATAATAAAACGGGAGACCACTGGTTCTGGTATTGTATACTTTCTCTCTTTTATTTAAATAAAATTAATTACGATAGCCGTTGTTATAATTTCAATACTTTTATCAACCTACGAGCGCAATGGAGAAAGTATTTTGTTTTTTCTGTGTTCATTAACTGTAACTCAATGTACCAAAGTAATAATTAGAATACATATTTGAAGGTCCACACACGTTCACGGAAAATGAAACAATAGCCAAGTACGAAATAATGGATGGCGCACCTGTTCGTGGCGAATCCATTCCCATACGAGTGTTTCTAGCGGGGTACGACTTGGCGCCGACAATGCGTGAAATTAATAAGAAATTTAGCGTTAGATACTACCTTAATTTAGTCCTCATGGACGAAGAAGATCGCAGATACTTCAAGCAGCAAGTAAGTTTGAAAATATAAAGTGTTCCATTAAGAAGTTTTAGGAAACGGTAACCAAGTGCATTGTACAATGACATAATATTTTCGTTCTGTTTCAGGAAATAACATTATGGAGAAAGGGCGAGAAAAGTAGAAAATCTCAGACAGCTTCACCTCATATGCCATCACACTTAGTCTCCGCAGAAACGGGATTCCCACAAGGAGCCGCTCAAAATGGTCCACCATCCGTGCCATCCACAGTACCGCCAGGGCAACTGCCATCTAGTAATCTAACAAGCGTAGAAGATGCACCAGCTCCGATAGAAGGCATGACACGCGAAGAAGGAGATGGTGAAGGTGAAAAGGAAGTTAACCCTGAAAGTAACTGAACGTTCGCGCATAAAGCAGTTAACGAAGACAATGAAAAATCTTACTAGTTCAAGGAAACTATAACACCATAGAGGGATGGATCATCACGGATGAAACTCGTAGCGTTGACTAGAATTTCTCTTACATCATAAAGAGAAATTGAATTTTAAGAACAGCGAGAAAATGGGAACACCTGCGAACAAAGTTGTAAATATTTTGGATACCTATAAATAATGCAGGTGATACATTGAATAAGTAGCCAATTATCGATCAAAATTTCAGATTATTGAAATCTATAGGAAATATGCTATGATGTCTGGTGGAACAGACCTGAAACGATTAAAAATGAGAGAAAAAAAAATAATGTTACAGAAATGAAATAACGCAACCATGTAAAATGAGTATACATAAACGGAGAATTTAATGATTGAATTTAAATCAGTGGTATATTATTGAATGGCATCTAAATGTTACAGTGTTCTGAATATTTTATACAAACTTATTCTGTGTTATACAAATGATGCCTTCAGCCACTAGATTGATTCTTGAAATTCGAAACCTCTTGTATGACTACTTAACTGTCATGCGAGAGTTTTATAAATCTGAGATGAATATACATATACTCACAACGGTCGCCCTATTTTAATCCATTCTTCTAGTCTGCAATCAATATATAATAAAGGCATTTAATGGAGGAACGCTTTTATATGCAACATACTGTACTGTCGAAATAATTTGTGGAACAGCAAGAGTGATGTTTTGAAAAAAAAGAAAACTTCTTGTTAATATTTCGAAGCAAATCGTTGCTACGATACATTAAGATACATGGCGTATCACTCAGTAATGTAATAACGATAAATTTTGTTTCAGAGTTTGATATAATTGTATATACAAATTATTGAAATATATACACCTATTACTTTTTTAATAGAATTTGTATGTAAACATGAAGATTCTTGATATAAATCATTCTAAGAAATGTATGCCTTAGTATGCCTGCTCAATTTTAGTATGCCTTTATTAATATACGAGTGGACTATGATAGATTAAAAATGGGATGGCTCCACATGTATTTATAGACATATACATACATATTACAATATGTGTGTGAATATATATATGCATATATATAATTTTTAATGATAACAGTAGTAACAGGCTGGATTATATATACACACACACACACAAAGTATCAAGATCGATTGTAATTATACTGAAAACAGTAATAAACTATAATAAGATGTACCCTTCTATCAAGATAGTATGATTAGTACTATCACGATGGAAGTAATATCAATACGAAAGGGAATACCCAATGTTTTGTACGATTCTGTGTTAACATGGACTGGCTGTAAAAGTCTTGTTAAAAAAAGTGCATAATAGTCAGTCTCGTGTATTTGAGAATTTTGTTTTCTGTAAATTAAAATTTTCATATTTCAAGCCTTTGTTATTTGTTGACAAGAAAGATATATGTGTACAAGAGAGAGAGAGAGAGAGAGAGAGAGAGAGCGGAAACGAGAAAAAAATAAAACTATTTGTGAATTATTTGACATGTCAAATATTGTATATACATATACATATTGTCATACGATATGAAACTAGTTGTATATTTTAATGCCCGCATAAGAATATTATATCGTATACAGTGTGCCTTCGTGTGCACGTATATTGGAAAAGATTAGTTTGTTTATGCATACACCCTTCCTATTCTTCTATATAATTGTTAGGATAATACCAAATTTCTATACTCATTATTTGTAAGTTATTTTTCGTTCGAAATATGTTTATAACAACTTTAACGCATCCAATATTATCTTTCCAAATTACTGTACAGTCGTATATATATTCACAATTTAATATAAAATTTATAATAAACAAGTATTTCTACAAGCTACATTCACACATGCAAAGATTTTTATGAATACATAATTGACGAGGTCGTTTAATTTTTAAATTCATAAAGTTTTTTAGAAATAAGATTCTTGTATTTTCATAATGAATGATACCAATAACAAACTTTTTAATACCAAATTAAAGTTACATACCAACAATGTACATATGTACATATACAATATATTTATGTATACATATATAGTTCCTATTTTAACTTTCTTTTGAAGAGTAATATATGAATATAAAGAAAAAATAGAAATGTATAGTAAAATTATACAAACCGCGCGTAATCATTTCACATAACTATTATAATAATTTATTATAATACAGTACAAATTTAATAAGTTAAACGGTTAAAGTGTGATGCTAAGTATTTCTTAGAAAATTGCATCTACATATTTATTTTCACCAATTCGTAATGTATTTCTCATCGCAATTAAATATATCACAATTAATATACTAATTAGTATACCTCAGTGTATAATTTACAACTAAATTATAAATAATAGTAAAATGTATTCACACGTGTTCTCCATGCGCACGTACATTATGTATTTCGATATTTATTCTTTTTTCCGTAGAATTCATTCGCGCGCTAAATATATATATATATATATGAATACACGATGAAGAACAGAATTCACGTGTATGCATTATGCAAAATCAATAGAACTCCAATACATCCGTGAATAAATATTTGATACTCAGAAAGATCAAAATGCATATTTATTACATGCACAACATCGAACTTTGTATGTATATATGTAGATACCCAGGAGTACATACTACATATACATTATACATAAATACATATATGGGCTTGCTGCAATTGTCGAAATTGGTTGCAAAATGCAGATTTCACTTTGCATGTATATAAACTGCATTGGTATCGTATATGTACTAATGGAACTCGGTTGAATAACTCTTCAATGTTGAATCGATTGATATTTATGAGTCATGTAGATATTGAACTTGGTCGTACCACTTCAGCCAGGTATTTTGCAACATAGATTACGTGGCACCTTCGCAAGCAGATTTGAACGTTATAATAAATAATTATAAAAAAATAATTGCCTCTAAAAAACAGAGTCGACCAACATTTAATGCAATAAGTTTAATCTTAAATTTCAATTCTTAAATTTCAAATTTTTGCGATTTTATATGCAATTGTAATCAACCGAAGTATTAGTTATACGGTAACAGAATTTCAACTCGATTTCGATTAGAAAAACGAAACAAATCAATTTTGATTTGAATTTTTTAACGATTATGTTTTTTTAATTCTAATGCACAATTTACGAATTTATAAAATTTTGGTGAATAAATACATCAATATCTGATACTGATGAAAAGAATGCAGATTCTAAATTCATGTGGCACTGAAGGAAGCAAGTGAATAAATTAAATTGTACAATCTAAAGTCCGACTAGCATGCGCGCCTCTCTACGCGCAGATCTGGTGTCTGGATAAACAATTATCGTCTGGCAATCATGTTCTATAGTTCACTACCGGTCAAAGCTTCATTTCCTCCAGCAGGTTACTCAATGATGGAAGTACGGCCGGAATTGCTAACGGAACTGAGTGAAAAGTTTTTCAAAAAATTATTGGACCCGGGATTCTCAGCTCCCGGTACGTATACGAAGTTTCGTTTCTTAAAATTAATCTTCCTTCGTGTGTTATTGCAAGTCCAACGAGTGACTCGGACAAACGAGCAAAATCCAATGCTGATGTCACAAGCCAAGGTCGATTCTTTTAGTGTTACCTTGTACATATTTTCAATTAAAAACGATTCTAACTTTATTTACTCCTCTACATTTTTCTTGTTCTATTTTAAATATTAAATCGTGTAATATATTGTTGTGAATATATAATTGACCTGGTCCATTAAAATGCAATGATATTTCAGATTCCTTCCATCCAGCCGATATTGCCAGAGTAGAGAAGAAATCCTGGTTGAAAAGGTTTCTGGAACACAATGATTGCAACGTGGACGAAGCACTTAACATGTTGTGGCAAACTTGTCTCTGGAGAAAAACCTTTGGAGCAAACGGTGAGCATTTAATTGTGAGCATTTTAATTAATGCCAGCTTTTCACTTGAGATTCCAGTTAGTGTGACTTTACTGTGTATTGATAGTAAAATTGTTATTGAATCAATGTTATCTAATCACAGACCTTACGGAAGATGTGGTCAAAAGAGAATATTTAGAGGATGGATTGTGTTTTATACATGGTCATGACAGAGATGGCAAGACAATGTTTGTTATTAGATGTAAGTTGTACACGAAAAAAGGTAAAGACTATGAAGAATTACAAAAGGTTGTAGTGTACTGGTTTGAAAGATTAGAAAGGTAATACAGAATTATTCATTTTTTATCATTTAATGCAATTCAAGAAACATTGATGACATTCGCGTGCGCATTTTATTATTTCAGATATACCAATGGCGATCAAATATCACTTTTCTTTGATATGGCAGACACTGGCATCTCGAATTTGGATATGACCTTTATCGAATACATGACTGGTCTTTGTAAAAATTATTATCCGAATTTTTTAAATTACATCATTATATTTGAAATGCCATGGATATTAGAAGCTGCTTTCAAAGTTATCAAATCGTGGTTGCCACCTAAAGCAATTCCAAAAATTAAGTTTGTCCAAAAGAACAGTATTCAGGAGTATGTAAATCAGAGTGACATACTTATCTCTTGGGGTGGTAGCAACGATTATACCTTTCAATTTGTACCAGAAGCACAAGCGAACGCGGAGACTACAATGAATGGTAGACTTGACAACAAAAAGGTATATTACTAAGATTTTGTAATATAATGTACGATATTCAAGCATTTTTAAATTATTCTTGAATATTTAGGTACATTTTGCAGAAGGTTCTCCGCTATTGGAGCAATCTCCAACTAGTTTTGGAGAACAGGGAAACGAAGAGGAGAGTAAGTAACAAATTTTATATAGGTCTCCGTTTAAACTTTTATTTCATCCTAATTATGATATATTATAGTGTTGCTGTCTGTCGAACCAAAAACAATCGCATTCACGAAAACGGGAAATGAAACAGCTGGAACAATAACGCTCAAAAATTTAACAACCGACAAGCCTCTGTTTTATAAGGTATTAAATGTGTCTGAATTTTTTGTCCTGCAAACAGTGTTGTATTATTGTTGTTGTTGTTATTACTATTATTATTATTTGTAGGTAAAAACCACGTCTCCAGAAAAATTTAGAGTGCGATTGAGTTCAGGAGTTATATTGGCACAAACTAAGCGGGTTATTTCCGTCGTTTTGCAACCTGGATACAATTTACGAAATCTTTTGTACAATGAAAGATTCTTAGTTACGTGCATTCCGTTGAAGGATCCGAACACTCCCGCTCAAGAAATAGCTGCACTTTGGAAGGTAGTGACAACACTAACAAATTTTATAAAAAACATAACTGCAGAGAATTGTCAATCTGTTCCTTTGTAGAGTGAAATAAAGCCAGAGGAACATAAATTAAGATGCTGCGATGGAGATGCTGATAGTAATGACAAACTAAAACCCCATTCTATATTGTCCGGAATGTCCGAAAGCAGAACGATGGACACACTTTTCCATAATGTAAGTGATAATGAAATACTCTGTAATAAATGAAGAAGAATATCATTCGTAATTGAATTGACAATTGCAGGTAGCACAATTGAAAGAAAGTAACGCGAGACTTCGAAGCGACGTCACTTTCTTAAAATACTCACAATTATTTTCTATAGTAATGACAATTGTAATGGCTATGCTGATTATTTACATTTTAAGGATTGACAGTAATAATGGGCCTATGGAGCAAGATGACTGTCATATTCCTCATATATAACTACTAGACACTACGTGTTTGAGTTATCTATACATGCGATAGGCATTTTTATTGTTCCGTATTTATGTTTGTGAAATGGTTGCATTTGATAGGCATTCGTTCTTTTCTTTATTCCTAGCTCATATGGTTCTTTGTCTCTTCAATATCGGCGTTGTACAATGACGTTAAAATCTTTTTGAATCCATCATTATTGGCACACAAGCAATAAGTTGCTGTTATTTAATGAATCTTTATGTATAATATATTTATCAGGAAGGAAGATGTGTTATTATTACTATAAAAATATATAACTAAATAGAATTATTTTTATAACGTTTTACACATGTTTCTATACGCTGTTCGTATTCGGCATAAATTATATACATGTAGTGCTTTATTATTCGTCACCAAGACTCAGAAATTTAATTTGCTTATCAATCATTTGTGTTATATGCAAATTAATCTCTACATTGTTAAAAACGTATTGTGTAATACATGATATTGTTTGTACGTTTTTTTTTATATCTAGTAGTAAATATAAAATTGTATGTGTGTATATATATATACAATAATATATATTAGCATATACCATACCAAATTTGTATTAAAACAGTAAGGGAGTCTTCTACTAAGTTCTCTTTGTATTACATGCTTCAATTAATGAATAGTTAATTATATTTACACATTTATACTTTCTTGGTAATGCCTTTATAAATTGTGTTACTACAATAAAATTTATATTTATTATATATTTACTATATTTACATTTTACGAGACACGTTTATTGTTTACTTGTGTTACCGACTAGTGATTGATCATTTAATTACTTTGTACTAAGAACAACATCAATAAATCGTTCAAACGTTTATGTTTAAGAAGAGAATACAGGTATTGTACACGAACGTAGAAATGTATTACAAATGTTTCAAGTACATACAAAACGGAACACATCTCTCAATCACAATTCTATACAATTATAAAACGGGTGCATTTAAAGCTAATCAAGCAAAAACTACTCAATTGATCGTTAAAACCGATCGTGAATATAAATCGTTGGTTGTCAATAATTGATCAAATATATTCATCTAAACGACAATTGATAACATCGAGTATTACAATTGCATTGTACATCACCTAACTCTAGTTAGCTGAGTAGATAAATATATTTGTAACCTTTTAGTAATTGAAAAAAGGAAAAAGAAGGAACAAGCACTTTAGCCAACTTTGGCATTATTTGGCACTTTGGAAAGCGGACAAGCAATTGTCAGCAAGTGTATCTCTCCCACTCCCCATCATAGAAAATCCTTCGTTTTTTCCCCTTCCCCAATCAGAAACTTTCCCGCTCTTTTAACATGGCGATCGTCTTTTATCTTGACCAATCGTGATCTGATCGAATGTGTACGTTAAAAATTTATCCGATCGACATTACAAATAGTGCTCGACGTTAACACGCATGCCAATCGAGTTGTGGTGCGTACAAGTACAGTTCTAAAGATTTGTATACTTGAAAATACATGGAAAGAACGAGCAAAACAAGAGGAAACGGGCTGGCTTCGACCTGGTAAGTTCACGGAAGATTCAACGATTCAACGACCGGAAGTACCTAAAACAACGGTCGTCCGGTGTAAACATGACGAGCGACGCGTTCTCATTGCGCAGCTGCCAACGCGCAGCATTTGAACGTTCGCAGTTCGATCGGCCATATTGCCCTCCGGGTCTTACACAACGCCCTCACACGAACGATCGTGAGTTTACGAGGTAAGACGAATATTTGGAAGTTTCGGTGGTGTGCTGGCTTGGCGCAACGTAAAAATACGTTTCTCTGTGAAGAAAGACGATTTTCAATAGCAATCGAAGAAACCTGCAGCTACTGGTCGCGAACGGGACGCGGTACATCGGTGAGTTATCCGAAGCACGTAGCAGAACGGACAGTATTCCCTTCCGTCGCGTCCTCCATATTGATGACAGCGCCGACGGTGATAATTTTCTGAAATTTTTGTCGTTAATGCCCCCTGTGTCCTGAAATCGAAAGCACCCGCGTTGTCTTAAAAGCTTTCCGACAGAATGCGCAACTTCGGGGACTCCGGTGTCCCACGAGAGGCTCGTTAGCGGTTTCGAGAAGCCTGCCGGACCGCTGCGTATTTCCACGCGCTCTTTCGTTCGTCGCCACCGCGTTCCTGCATTTTGCTCATGGCGTCATCCTCGTTCGCATTACCCGCTTCGCATGTTACATGGCGTTCCGCGGCGACATGTGTCGCTTCTGTCAATCCCATCTCATTCTCGGAACGCTAATCACGCCTCTGCCCTATGCTGGAATTTCGGCGATCGTCAAGTCCAGGCCCGACCCGGCCCAGTCGTCAGTCGGGCTTGCCAATTTTCCCGCTCACAATCAGTCTCCCATGAATGCGCCCGTCCATTCTTTCGTGTCTTCAATTTCTTCGGCCCAGATATTGATTTTCCCCGTATTTTCCACACAGTCACGATGCCCCGCGTGCATTACCGCTTTTATTCCCGGTGGTAATCCAGTCGGGCTCGTGTTAACTGTACGCACGCACGTGTTTCGTACGTTCGTCGATTCTAATACCGATTACACTTGCGCATTCCATCGACACTCTTGCCCATACTTTACTTAACTGTCGTATGTCGCATCATGCTTCGAATTCGAACTTACGTTATAGTTTTCTTATGATTTTCCGGTGTACTTACTATTTAGACGAACCGCTGCGTGCGTTCGATGATGTTCATTCATGTATTAGGCCGCGAAATACGAGACGTCGGTTCTCTAATTTTTCACCACTTGATCACTCGATCGAGTGATTTTGTCGTTCTTTCTTGTCGCCTTTAAAGTTCATAGAGTTCTTTATCAGTTATCATTATTTGCTTCCACTAACTTTTGAAGCTTTGTCATTTTTTCCTGAAACTCTCTATACGATGGTGTCGCCTGATGAGATGAAATGACCCCAAGTTCATACTTGGGCATTAGATGGCTCATGTTAAATTCATTACCATTATTGCAAGAGTCATCAGGGTGCATTGGATCAAAGTCATGTAAATGATTGATCGTTTGTTCTTTGGTAGACATCATCGGTTAAAAGTTCCCCAAAAATTAAAAAAGACAAGTATGGTAATCAACGAAGAACTGTGTAAACTTTGAGATAACAAAAAAAATATATACCTACAAATCGTACGTTTCATATTACACAATAATACCAATACTTGCCCCAATCAACTGCATGTTAAGCTCCGGGCATATGTTCTCCCTTTTTCCTCTTTTTTTTAAGTTGTATATAGCTTATTTGTTTATATCTAGACTCCAGAACCAATACTTTTTAAACATGTTTAGAAAAAAGAAATTAAACATAATGTCATTTTTACGCTACAATAATAAAATTTGAATGACTTAGAACAAATTAGTATTTACCATTGGAAAGAATACAAAATTTTGTATAGAAAGTATGTAAAATTCATAAAACAGAAAACTTTAGCTCCAGAGTTTAAATTACTTGTTAAAAAACTTGTTAAAAAATGACGCGTTCCAATTTTTCTTTTCTTAAATAAAATGTATGTTTTGTTGTAGTTCAATTTCTCTACATAGGGTGTCGAGTTATTTCAAACAAGACATCCTATAAATGGTACACAATTTATACCTTTAATAGTCCATTCGTACCATAAACTGAATGCTGTAATTGATGTTGTTTCAGACTAATGACAGACAGTCTAATTGCATAATTTAATGATTCTACCATGACGAGTAACGTAGCAACGATTAAATTAGAAGAGGGGCAAGAATCTGTAACAGAGATACAAACGTATTTGGAGACATTTAATAAAGAAATAGAAGGAGGTCAAGGGGAGCAATTGCAGCATGTACAATGTTAGTATATCGTATTCAATTCATGATTGTCTTGTATATCTATGCATGAACACAATTGCTAAGAACATATCGTGTTATAGTGCAACAAGTGGAGGGATTGTCGGGTGGAGAGGAAGGAGGAACTTACTTTGTTGACCAATCTGGCCAATATTACTACCAAGCGAATAGCGATGAAACACCTGTGATGACACAAGTGCAGATTCAAGAAGTAGAAGAAGCTGATGTACAAACTGAAGGAGATGGTTCACAGGAAGAACAATATCAGGAAATTGAGGAACTCGAAAATGTTGATGGAGACGAAGATGTACGTGAAAATAATTTATCTCATGCCTATCGCTCTAGTAACTTTTAATACAATAACAATTTGATTAATCAACAGGGGCAAGTCGCAACCAATGAAAATAATCAAGTTGTTATTAATTCCGGTGATGCATATCAAACAGTCACAATTGTTCCATCCGACACCAATCCTGGAGAAGTCAGTTATGTCTTGATAGTCCAACAACCAGACTCTGAGGATAAAGAAAGTCGACCCGTGGAAAGAGAGGGAACAGAGGGTGAAGAAGGAGAGGGTGAACAAGATCTTACTGTCTACGATTTTGAAGACAACGAAGATAATGAAGCACCGGTTGAATCAGAGGCAGAGGACGATAAAACCAAAATTATCAAGTTCCTACCTAAGAAGTCCCAAACAGTTACTCAAGCTCACATGTGTAATTATTGTAACTACACAAGCCCAAAGCGGTACGTATACCTCTCATTATCTTAGCTTTGTTGGTTTTTCGTTCTGATTGGTAAGAAAATAATTGTTACTTTTTAATCAGGTACCTGCTGTCGAGACATATGAAGTCGCACTCGGAAGAGAGACCACACAAATGTAGCGTTTGTGAAAGAGGATTTAAGACATTAGCTTCGCTTCAGAACCACGTTAATACACATACCGGGACCAAACCTCACCATTGTAAATTCTGCGACAGTGCGTTCACAACTTCGGGTGGGTATAATCTTCGTGCAGCTTCAAAACTCGACGTAATGATTATTTTCTTCTTCTACGAAGAAAAGGAGTCAATTTGTTGCGATAAAATACCGGAACATAAAAGCATGATGATCATCATTAGTTTTTATTTGTAGGTGAACTTGTTAGACATGTTCGGTATAGGCACACGCATGAAAAACCACATAAATGTCATGAATGCGATTACGCGTCTGTTGAACTTTCCAAATTGAAACGTCACATTAGATGTCACACAGGGGAACGACCATATCAGGTACATTAAGCCGCTACTTTATTTACTACTTATCCTATTTAGATGCAATCATTACACATAATTACGATTATCATCCATTTTGTACCTGTATTTTAGTGTCCGCATTGTACATATGCTAGCCCTGATACATTTAAGCTCAAACGACACTTACGAATACACACTGGAGAAAAGCCATACGAGTGTGATTTTTGTCAAGCAAGGTTTACTCAGTCTAACAGTCTAAAAGCTCACAAACTTATACACAACGGTATGTAGAAATTTCATCTTTCTATCTATAGACGTATATATCGCAGATTTATTTATTACTTCAATATTTTCGTGGGTTTCCATTATTGTTTGCTATAATGTTGTCCATTGTAGTCGGCGACAAACCAGTATTTCAATGCGAACTGTGTCCGACAACATGCGGCCGTAAAACAGATCTCAGGATTCATGTACAAAAATTGCATACCTCAGACAAACCTTTGAAATGTAAGCGCTGCGGAAAAACATTCCCAGACAGGTATGTGTGCAAGACACGTTGTATGCAAAACCAAAACGACATCATATTCTTTTGTCTAGTAAATATGAGGCACTTCATGTTTTTTGATTTTGTAGATATAGCTATAAACTGCACAGTAAAACTCATGAAGGAGAAAAATGCTACAAATGTGATTTGTGCCCATATGCATCAATATCTGCGCGACATCTCGAAAGTCACATGTTGATACATACGGATCAGAAACCTTATCAGTGTGATCATTGTTTTCAATCATTTAGACAAAAGCAACTACTCAAGCGGCATTGCAACCTTTACCATAATCCTACTTACGTACCTCCGCCACCGCAAGAAAAAACTCACCAATGCCCTGAATGTGAACGGCCGTTTAGGTATGTACACAATCTCTGCTTTGACGTTAAACAAAAAAGAAAAGAAACGATATACTATGCTAAAATATTTTCGAACTACACCCTACAAACTACTTTTAATTCAGGCATAAAGGGAATCTTATTCGCCACATGGCTGTTCACGACCCAGAATCGTCTCTGCAAGAAAAGCAGCAGGCGTTGAAGATGGGCAGACAGAAAAAAATTCAAATCATTGACGGGCAGCGGGTCGAGGTGATGACAGGTCAGATTCAAAATTGAACAAATCTTACTTTGATTCACTTATATGTGTACGATTGGTAGTTCGATAGCCAGTTACCGTTACCGAAATCGTCCTCAACAGAGTAAATTATTGACACATATACGATGAACAAATCATTGGAACTTGCGATCACAGGGACACTTACGATATGATCTGAGAAACTCAGGTCATTGACTAATATCCATGTGTTGTGTTACATGATAACAGGTGATTTAGCTTCTAAACTTAAAGGTTACGAAGAGGAAGAGGAGGACGAGGAAGATATGATGGCAGTCGAGGGAAGCGATGGTCAACAGTACGTAGTGTTGGAAGTGATTCAGCTGGCGGATAACCAAGGAACCGATCAGGTGGATATCTCTAATGCTATCTGTTCTTCTAGCGACAGCACTGCCCTGTAGTTTTACACGAATGTGGCGGACAATAATGTACATTGTTTACAGATGGCTGTCGTGGCAAGCGAGGACGGGGATCTTGTAATGCAGGATCCTCTGAGTCAAGAAAGCGGAATCGTGACCGGTACAGGGGAAGAAGGAGATGAGGTGGAAGAAGACGAGACCGAAGTGGATGAGTTGAAACTTGATTCGGGAACGTCTACGAAAGCGTCGTCACAAAACACGCAGAGTGATCCAAAGTTGCAGAAGGAGATGGAAACCTGTTTCGGATTCGACGAGGTACGTGATCATATAGTTTCATTTTTATTTGTTTTTTCTCTATCAAAGAAATGAAACCAATTAAAAATATATTCGGTTTGAATCTTGACGTGCTCAGGAAGAGGAAGACGAAGAAGAGGAAGGAAAAAGCAATATTAATATATTGCAGACAATTTCGTAATGAGAAGAATACAGACGAGAGGACCTATCTACAGAGTAGTCAAATGTTTTTTCGTCTCTTTCACAGTGTCAGTGCACAAACTGCGAGTGCAGTGTACTATTATTTCAAAGACTCTGTGCATGGCTCCAATGAAGCTATCTTTCAGGGCTAGAGTGGTCCACATACATGGTACAAGAACTCTTTCTGCCACTAGTGCATTAGGTGTATCTAATAATTTATGAACGAACAGTAGTCTTGTGGTTTAGTGAAAATATCAATCGAATGTGCAATTATAATAATGTAAAATATTTTACTTTATTATCGGTGAGAATTAACTATCTCTTTCTGGGAAACGACGACTTAAGTCGGCTGAGCACATTACTATTGATATAAAGAAACAAAACAGATATATTAAAAGAATAGGTTGACATAATATTTTTAAACCGAGCTATTTAAAAACTTTAATATAAAAGCACGGCGCATAGTGAAATGTTTTGAAACCGGCTGAGCAGCAGTCGGGATTGTTGGAGCGTGGTTTAACGGGGCCGAAGTTATAAAGTGAGGCTGCGGTGTAAATAAATGCTTTCCGGTTACACCTCATTTTATAGAAACAAATACAGTGTTCTGTGAATGACTAGAATAATGGAAGGCGCTGAATTTTACGTTTACAATGTGAACAAAATTTACATATACATAGGCATGTATATAATGAATCGGTAATGACGAAAACGAACGATTAAGGGATTTTCCGTTTACCTAAATGCCGTTACGTTCGTCACTGTATATAGGTATTTCGTAATAATAAATAATAAACTGTCATTTTACAAGTAAGTACCTACAAACCGCTATTAATGATTCTAGCTACAGGGGGCTGAACTTTTTCGTTGATAAATAAGAGTATGAATGCCAGATAATAATCCAATGTTTGAGCGTAACGTTACAATTACCAGTGTGTTTGTAAGATTTTCCTTTTTTGCTCTTTTAAAAAATTGTTGTCTCGTTCACGACACGAGCTAGTTGAAACGTTGTCTTTTAACTGGATTGAATTGTGAATATGAAATGAAGAAAAACGTACGTTGATCAAACAAACTCACAAAAATTTATGCAGAGAAAAGTTCTGCAAAGTAGTTTGCTTTATTCTATTATTATTATTATTATTATTATTATTATTAATTATTATTACTATAATATGCGATTGTGTGATATCCAGGCGCGACGATTTTTTCATCAGTACGAATAATATAAGTTCCAATTGTAATCAATTTATTATTGTAAACGTAATTTAACAAGCAGTTTTTTCGTACACTATTGCACGTAAGTTATGCTATGTACCTCGACAGAAACAAATATTGTAAGGAGAACAAAAAAAAATGGAAAACAAAGAACATGTAAAATTTTTTTACACTCGTGCTGTAAAATTGTAATTGAGTGACTGATAATCATTACGTGCTTTACGAAACGAAGCACTTTCATACATTATCCCAAAGAAAAACGGTGTAGCATTTTCTCTATAATAAACGTTATGTCATCGACAGTGATTTATTATGACCCTCCAACTCTAACGTTTGTACCATTTCTCGTTATTAAGAAATAATTGTCGGTTACATATTTTAATTTGACCTACGCACGGAATTTTTACGAAAGTTTCGTAGAATTATATTAAAAAATATGTATGTTTAAACAAATTAATGATACAATCAATAGACTGTAGTACTCACAAGGTATAAAAATTCTTTAGTTGCAAGTGACAATGATTCATAAATCCTTCATTATTATCGTTAATTATACATAATTTATCGATACGTGCATTACATTCGATCTGAAATTTATGGATGTACGAGCGTCAATTCATGTGGCGTTACGTTAATTCTCAATTTATGCGAAATGCAAGATTTTTATCTGTAACAAACAAATTTTATTTCGGCAAAATTAAGGTATAAAAAACTAAAGCATAGGTCTAAAATTGTTTAGTCTAATCTATTGTGTCAATATGCATAGAAACACAGACGAAAACAGTGTGAAGCGTAACTAATTGCTCCTGAAAGTTTTGTAAAACATTATGCTAACTAATTGTATTTTACGTTGTTGTTAGTTGGTTTTCGTACACAATATCGATGTAGCAGATTCTTCTGAACAGTTTTGTGCCCTTAGTTTAGTCTTGTATGTCCTAATTTTGCTGTAATTAATATTTCTTGCATTGTCCATGCGTGAACGATTATGGCGCCTCCTTTGGAGAAAAAACGAAGCTCCGCATCGTGTCCATACAGCGTCATTCTATGCAATGGCAGAACGCTTAAACTACTAGCCATATTACTAACAGTCGATTTTGACTAACAGTTTAAGCTCTTACCACTATCCCAAGTTTTTCTACCCTAATTTCGGCAAAATTAATGATTCTAGTTAACGGACCTGAAATACGGAATCTACAGTGTATGTACATGGGTGCACTGGGTATCTAGAGAACGAGTAGATAGATGCGCGCAAAACGAGGCTAATGCGTGCTGATTATGAACGTGAGTGCGCCAAGCGTCATGCACGCGTACAAGTGGCTGGTGGGCATGGGTTGATTGACGTGGCCAGTACAGACATTGACATTACCATATGGACATAACTTTTGGATAAATGCGACAATTAAAGTAGCCTATAGAGTGCACCTCATATATATTTTGCCTACCAATATGGCGGTACTATTTCCCCTTGGGTCACGTATGACTCATAGGTACCGAATACTATGCGTGTGTGTGCATACGAATATGCTTTAAGCTTTATCTCCATTGGGTTCCGTCCTTTAGGTTCACGGGGTCACGCAACACAAATATAATATTGTACAATAGATTATAGATACTTTCTTCGTTGAAAAGTTGGTAACTATTTTTTTTTATTCCTCTAGACTCTAGAACTATGAAGTCATTTATGTAGATTTTCGTGAAAGTCATTCTTGGTTGAGGTTAATAATAATTGTAATTAAAAATTATAAAAGAAATAGTGTAAGGTGACGCGAGCGTGATAACTCGGGAAGAATGGATGTCGAACAAATTCTTGGATACGACATTA
The DNA here is from genome assembly GCF_028453695.1 of Augochlora pura. Taxonomy (NCBI): domain Eukaryota; kingdom Metazoa; phylum Arthropoda; class Insecta; order Hymenoptera; family Halictidae; genus Augochlora; species Augochlora pura. The sequence continues at coordinate 69,010 of NC_135778.1, read as the reverse complement.
AGCAATGTTTAAATTTAATAGTGGTTGGTAAAGAATCAGAGGTTATCGAAGGATGGACCAAACTTAAAAAATTAGAAAGCGAGCCAGCATACGGGCGATTAAGCGATTACGAAACTATTTTGAGGGAAACACTCAACGATCAGATATTCAATGTGCACGAAGTTCCAAAAATTTTGGCATGGTTCGCAAACTATGTGACGGAGCCATTTTCCGTTAATCCGATTTCGGACGATATCGCAGCGATGATAAGAAACACGGAAATCAGATACATGTCTGATTTAACGATGATACTCCAGACTTTAATGAAATACAGCGAATATCTGCCAGACAACGCGAATCACTCTAAACTCTGCGAGGCGATCGTCATAAGACTGTCTACATTTTCAATGCCGCCCGATCCAAAAGAGATTTGCGAATTCACTGATAATGCAACCAAAGTTCAAAACTTCTTGGAAACAGTACAAAAGCAGTCTAAGAATATTGAAAGGAACAAATTAATTTTTATATATCTCCAAACATTGTATAGAATTATATCGGACACTAGACGTAAACAGGATCCTGGACCTGGTTTGGCAGCTATATTACAACTGGTAGAACCATCTATCATACCTCAAGCTGTGGACTGGATTCTATCGGAATCGCATTGCGACGCGCAATTAATCCATGCTTTGAAGGTATTATGTAATTGGCTTCCAAAGTGGACAAGGGACAGACTTAGTATCTGGATCATGAAATTTATACTAGGTTTAGAGAAGCAACACAAATATTCTGTGCTGATCGAGGTCACAAAGGCTACCCTCGACGTTATGTTTTATGCTCTACTGGTGCCAGTGACTCGCCAGAATGCTTCCGAAATTGTATATCATGTTTTAAGGAAACAGGGCTCCGTGGCTTTGTTTCGTGCAATAGAGAGAAATATACAAAGAGCTTTGACTTTCTTAATGAAAGAAGATTCCGAATCAAGCAAGAAATGCATGCAGATCTTAATCGATATTTTCAAAGCCCATACATTAAGGTTCCCGGGTCAACGTCTATATAGTAACATGGAGAATGGTTTCCCTGTACCGCCGAGAATGCAAGTTGTAAACGAGATTTTGGATGATCAGGTTTGGGTCAGTGAAACACAAGAGATAGAGCCAGTAATCGAATCGCCGAAATTACACTCTGGAAAAGTAGGGCTCTCCAATCTTGGAAACACTTGTTATATGAACAGTGTGTTGCAAGCGCTACTAATGACCAGACAATTTTGTTACGAAGTATTAACATACAAGCCTTCGAGTAATCCAAACGATCATATTGTACTTAAAAAGTTACAAAAGCTGTTCACCCTTTTATTGTATTCAAAAAGGATATCGTTAGCACCGAATGAAATTCTTTTAGCTTCCCGTCCAGTTTACTTTCTACCAGGCCAACAACAAGATAGTTCAGAATTTCTCTGGTTAGTATATTGTTATTCTTCTAACGTTTATAAATATATGTTATAATTGCTTTTTACAACGGGTTTATCAATCGAATCTACCGTTTATACCGATTTGTATCAATCGATTTATTTATTTCAACAGTCATCTATTAAATCTCTTGCACGAACAAGAAAAATCTGCTATCGTAAATTCTGAAGGTAACGATTCCAATCTGAAATACAAGGATGAGAAAGAAATAAACGATGTCTCGTCGACAAACGAGGATGGTAGTTCGATCAAACGTTGGACGACCGAGGAAGATTTAACCGGTAGTATAGCTTTGGAAAGGAAAACGCAATCGTTGGCTGATTTTTCAGAAGGTACCAATTGCTAAATTCTATTCCTATAGACCGTTACCAACTAACATTACGTACCAACCCGAAGCTTAACACCGAATATTATTTCGTAGGAGAAGACTTGGCACAAACACAGCACCTCAGCGACTCTCATTCAGACTCCACGGACAGTGGAATACAGTCTGTGGGCGGAGAAGACACGAGCACGCAAGTGCCTCTGGTACACAGGGTCTTGGGAGGAAAATGTAAAATTACTTATCAGTGCGCACAGTGCGATACCAGTTCCCATAATACGGATAAGTTTCGTGACTTACAACTGTGCTTCCCAGAGGAGATACAGGAGAATCAAGAGGTTTCTGTACAAGACCTTATCAACTACTATCTGACGCCCGAGAAGCTGACCGGAGAGAACAAGTACAGATGCGACAAGTGTACGAAGCTGTGCGATGCGCAAAGGATTATAAAAATCCTGCACACGCCGACTTATCTGATCCTGATATTGAAGCACTTCCGTTACGACTTCGATACCAGGCTAAGAACGAAACTTCGGCACAAAGTAATGTACAACGAAACTATACAGTTGCCCGTACTGACGCCTCTGTGCACAACCACCGAAACGTATCAATTATACGCCGCAGTCGTGCACTCCGGTTACAGCATGGACTACGGACATTACTTCACGTACGCCCGCGACTCGAAACAGAACTGGTACAAGTTCAACGACAGCTACGTCTCCCAGACGACCTTCAACGACTTCAAGGACCTGAGACCACCCGATACGCCGTATATCTTGTTCTACGAGAAAACGGTGCCGTTCGACGGGGTCTACGACGAGGATAAGCCGGAATTGACGACGCTGAGTAAAGCGCTGCAAAGTCTGGTGGCAAACGACAGCACAGCTTACATCAAGGAGCTGAGGCATCAAGCGGAGAAGTCTCAGCACGGCCGACAAAGCTCCGTCGTGTTGCGGAGGAACGAGAATTCCGACGACGAAAATCCTCCTCCCAGTAGTTGTCGGGGAGCTGTTAACATGCCCGCCAGTCGTTTTCTTTATTAGGTTAATTTTCCATTTCATATTTAAATAATATATATTCTTTTATAAAAATCGAAGTTCCAGGTGAATCTGTAATACGTATTCGTTACGACGCCGAGAACAAGATAAAAAATAACGGTTCCTTTGTAATTAATAACAGTGCTATTGCCTCGATCGGTGTATCGGTGTAAGTGTTCAGTACCCTCGAAGAAAACAGTATTTTATAAAAATTGGTATGCATCTTAGACCATGTACATATTGTATACATACATATATCGCACTATTAGACGCGGCGGGTGTACAGAAAAGCCAAATGACTAACGAAAGAAAGAACGGTTCACTGTGACGTGGCAACACGATGGTCCAAAATGGCTCGCAGCGGCATTAGGCTTCGAGTTGAAACTTTAGATGCTGTTGGATGCTATCTACTCGTATCCACTATCGATTGTCGCGTTGGGCAAACTTAATTTTGAACGTTTTTTGAAAGAATGGCGCGCAAATTATTTTTGAAGGCTGCGAAGAGTATGAAAATGGTGGTGGGAACGTGAGACTTTCCACCAGTAAGTATTTTATTACTCTTATCAGCTAAATATAATATGTCATGTTGGATCAATAGAATTCGCTTTCGAGAAATTAAAGATTTTCGCGTAGTCATTATTTAGGGAAATTACGGAAATTGTGTTCACTCTGTGAACTGTCACATAGATGGATTCGTCTTGGCTTCGGGCAAACTATCCGAAGCCGTGTCTACAATAGTTACACGTATATGGTCTAAAGTCTAAGGTATGCATATTATCGTAACCATAGCTATTCTTTCTATTTTCTAATACACGTTATCGTTCGACCCAGAATTTGTACCCTATATCGCATAAAGCGTTACGCGTTACATATATTCTTTTATTTCGTTGACGACATTGTGGCCGCGCGAGATAGAAAGGAGAAAGATGGTCGTTGCTCCCGATGGGTCGTGCGAAGAAAACGAACGTTCATTCCTGTCCCATAGCAGTTTGTACAAAAGAGTGTGTAACACCTTAGCTTAGTGCTTAGGCGATTCACAACCATATATACTCTACGACTCCACGATTATTGTGCGATTTTTGTGTACGACTTTTTTAACACTTTTCGGTAACGCGTTGCAACAAATTCTTGTTATAGGTCGGCGAATATGGCATTAATATGTTGTCAAGTACAGCGACCGAATTTTCATCGGACTTTCCTAAATGTTTGTTTCTGCGAGAGGAGGTGGAGGCGAGGTTGTTGATATATCTGTACGCATGAAGACAAGTTCGATAACTTGGTAAGAAACGTAACGTAATTGGCTGTGTTTCTATGTACGTACGTGTTTACAAATAAGTAAAATAGTGTTTCACCGAAAGGGAAAGAGAACGCTATCGGTTCGATAATCATCGGGTTTCCGTGGTTCTTCGAGAGCAGGCCGAGGCGCGCGAACTCCCGTTATCGGTTCGTTCGATGGAACCGTTGTCGCGCGCGAAAATTTTCGTTCGTTGAAACCCATTCCGCGTTTAAAATTGCCGAAACTCGTATCCTCGACATCGTATTTGAATTTCATATTTCACGTGCAAGGTGTACATAATAAATTCATCGCTTACTTGTCAAACGAAACGGCATTTTTGGTTCCGGATGAGCGTAACGACACTGGAACTATCAAGCGACCGAAACCATTCGCTCGTACTGTTAACAACCCGACCGGAAAGAAAACTATCCGACACCGATGGACCATATTCGTCCGGTTCGCTATTGGTTCCAGTGTCACAAATAGAAACCAAGTTGCAAAAATTCGAGAGAGAGAGAGAGGGGGGGGGGGGGGAGAGGGTGAGAGAGCATTAAACGAAAAGGAACGGGAAAACCTGAGGGAAAACGCGAGATCGATAATTGTTATTATTGTAAATAGATGTATTTTAATCATAGTTGCGATTTTAAAAAGCAAGAAACATGAAAGAAGAAGCAAAAAGAAAAACAAACACTCCAAGCATTACGAATCTGTGATAAATTTATACTGTCGAATTGATAATGTTAATTTTTCTTAGCTCAGTATTCAGACGAGACGACGCTATATCAGCCGCTTTAATTTATAACGAATCAAGGAATGCTCTAAAATTCTACATGCCTGTATTGTACAATGTACAGTGTTTTTTAGATTTCCTCTTAGATTTGTAAATGTCCGTAGGCCGTTCGGGTCTAGAAATTTGTCATTTAAACATCGTTTATTTATTGTTCCTTGGATATCGATCGCCACAAAGGATGGCACAAAATAGAGAAGACGAGTGTGACGCGGTCGCGATACGCGAAGAAGCGGCCGTTCAAACGGATCATATTAAAAACTGCACAATCGCATTGTCGACATTCTTCGATCGAATGATTTTACAAAGTGTGGTGCTTCTGGTTTTTATTCGAGTTATTATTTATGTTGCATTAACCGTGACTATAATGTAGACAGAGTGTGAAAGACTTGATTAAAGTACAGTTCGAAACGATAAAATTGATCGTTATTGATGCTTATCCATTGTCCAGTTTCTCATCGTCCTATGATTCACCGAGAGACGCGTTGCTAGTTTTTAAGAGAGCTTCGTTACTTTATTCGATCGGGAAGAGAACACGTTTTAGGAAGAATTCGTCGAGTCGGTAATTTACGCGTTTCCCATGTTCCATCTTCGAATCGGCTGCGAAGATCAGCGCGTCTAATTCACGTACATATTTATTTTGACTCTGCGCGCGGTAATCAAATATGTCCTGTTTGATAACGACTAATCCATGTCGGGATCAAGATTGATTACCTTCCGTAGGACTGCCGTGATATCCAATCTCGACTGCACCCGAGCGGATCGACAGACTTTTTCATTACGTTGTTCGTGTCCACCGCGATCGATCCGTCGCATCTCGCAGCAATGAAGAAGGTTTACTTGGCTGCTGTTACCAGTAAGTCGATTCCAGTTGCGCATCGCCATCCTATCGTACAGTATCTTGAAGAAATTGAAAGGGTATCGACGGGAAGCTAGCTTTTCCAAAGTTCGCGGTTTCTATTTTCCTTTCTGTATCTTTCGCATCGTCCGTTCTCTTCGCAATGTTCCATTTGTCTGCTCCACCTGTATCCTTTGCGCAATTCGCGATCACGTTTCTAGATGTTCACTCGAATTTCTCGACAATGTGGATCGTTTGTATTTACGTGGTTTCCTCGCGTTTTCTTTCCTCTAACGATTCAAAGGAAACGTTGATTGAATCTGTTGGCAAAATTACACCATCGTCCGAACCGACGATATCTCAACAAGTGTCTCGTATCTCGTACCAATCGTATACCCAATAGCCACCCCGTGTCGACGGTTCAAACGACATCGAAGGGTCTTTATCTCGATATCGATGACAATGCCGGTTACTTTATCTGTCCGATATCATCGTTGTTGCTATATACTATCTATATTAATCTATCAATTAATGCTTATATACTATCTATTAATCTAGACTAGACTGTGAACTCTATTCGAATTCCTCTACCGTTCCTAAGATAGCGAACCGTGTGCAATTTTTGTTCAACCGTTGTAAATTTTTCTTGCAAAGATTAACAATAAAAGATCTCTTCTTTTTCATTTCTGCCGAAAGGACCCCTACGCGACGTGACAATTTAAAGGAAAATTGTTATCCCTTTTCGTTCATCTTTCTTGGGACTAACCCAAACAGTGCAAATAAATTCTTGCTTTGTTTGTACCGTGAATGTAGACTGTAGACGGACGGGCAGCTACTTTAACGTAATTTCCTTCTCGTTCTCTAGGGTAAATGTTTGTTGGAATATTTCGCTTTTAAGCATTCGTTTCGGATGCAAATTGTTTTTCAACCTCCAAACTTGTATAAAACTCTGTAAAATTGACTCGTTAGGTTGTTTGGGCATGATGTCTTACGGCCAAATTCTCGGGTGGCCATCACCGTCTCTGCCCCATCTGCTGGCGCCCAACAGCCCCGTGCCGCTGACGCAACAACAGGCCACATGGGTCACGTCCTGTCAAATGTTGGGCGCGATCGGGGGCTCGTTGTTGTGCCCCTACATGATCAATACCATAATCGGCAGAAAGTGGACCATGCTTCTTTCGGCGGTGCCAGCCATCGTGTCGTGGCTGATGATCGCTTTCGCTACTACTGTCTGGGTAACTCTTCTAATTTGTTTGCCCCATCATTTACATTGACATACGTGCACACATGCATACACATATGTATACGTAGACACGTGTAAACGCGAATATACACATGACGTACTTTATGCAGAATCAGCGATATTTATCGATAAAAAGATTGCAATTATTTGACTCGGTCCGATGAAATCGTCCACATTTCGCGATTCTTCGCGATAACGCTGTCATTTTAAGCTTTAGGCCACGATAGACGATCATTAGATCGATCTCATCGATGTCCGTTGTCACGATACTTGATCGCTTTGATGTTCGTTCGTGTTAGCGATTTCGTACAGGCTTTCTTTCATCGAGAATATCTTTTAGCCAGTCGTTAATCCGTATACGGTAAATACACGCATATTCGTGAACGTGCAAAACGAAAGAATACGTCCTCTACAAGAGCGTAGTTTTCAAGGTGTGCACACTCTCCGAACGAACCTCTCCTGAAAATAAAGCTGAACACCGATCCCTCTTTCTCTCTTTTTTTGTTGATCTGCGCAGGAACTGTATATAGCAAGAATCGTGAGCGGATTGAGCACCGGTTCCGGCTACGTGTCCTGCATAATGTATACCGGCGAGATCTCGCCTGCTTCCATCAGAGGCATTTTAACGTCCGCGTTGACGGTGGCGGCGAAATTCGGTTTATTCCTCGAATGGACGATAGGCCCGTTTCTGTCGGTCAGGGATCTCGCCCTCGCGTCCATGTTCCTGCCGATGTTGTTCGTGTTGGCGGTCACCTGGTTACCGGAGTCGCCTTACCATTTGATACGTCGGGGCAAGCACGAGCAAGCTATCGAAACGTTGGCGCGATTAAGAGGGTCCACGAACGTCGTCGAGGAGATCGAACGCATGGAGAAGTCTGTAAAAATGGACCTGGGGAACGAGACCGGGCTGAGGGAGCTGGTCGCGGTGTCCGGAAATCGCAAGTGAGTGAAACCGTTCGTTTCCTATCCCCGTTTCGGGCGATAGGGTAAGCTCGCCATCTCCAAGTTCTCCCCTCCTAAAATTTCCGCCTTTACGAATTTCTATCGACGTCTCGCAGAGCCCTGACGGTAGTGGTGTGCCTGTTGCTGATCCAACAGTGGAGTGGCAGCATGGCGGTGCTTTCCTACGCTCAGCTGATCTTCAACGCGACTGGTAACAGTTTCGAAGGCAAATACGTGGCGATGATAGTGGGCGCGGTGCAGTCGGTCTGCGCGTTCCTAAGCACTACGGTCGTCGACTGTTTCGGCAGACGCAGTCTGCTGATGGCCTCGACCCTCGGCACCGGTGCGTCGACCGCCCTCGTCGGCACCTTTTTCTATCTCCAGCGGACTGGAGCGGACGTAGCCGACATCGTCTGGTTGCCAGCGATCGGCGTGATCCTTTACATAGTCACGTACGCGGTAGGACTCGCAGGACTACCCTTTACCATGATCAGCGAAGTATTTCCGACGAACGTGAAGGCGCTTGGCAGTACGATCGCGATGATGTGCCTCAATGCGTTCGCGTTCTCGGTTACATCCATCTATTCGACCATAGACGAGGCCTGGGGCAAGCACACTGCCTTCTGGATCTATGCGGCTGTCAGCTTTTTCGGCACGGCTTTCGTCTACAGCTACGTGCCCGAAACCCGCAAGAAAACGCTACAAGAGGTGCAGGATCAGTTGCACGGACGGAAAGTCTTTTAGCTTTTAGCTTTCAGCTTTCAGCTTTCAGCTTTTAGGTTTTAGCTTTCAGCTTTTAGCTTTTAGCTTTTAGCTTTTAGCTTTTAGCTTTTAGCTTTTAGCTTTTAGCTTTTCACTGTCGGCGTGTTCCCAGAAATGAGTCGTTAGGTAAAGTTCGCTATTAACACGAGGTATAAATTCTCAATTTATGGTTCCTCTGCAGGATCTTGTGGTTAAATAATGTTGTCGCCTCAAAGGCGATCGCAAAGCGCAAAGTTGAGATTAACCGTATATGACCTACAAAGAGCTAATCCTGGTGAAACAATAGTTGGAATCATTCAAGCGAGAATCGTGATTCGGTTCGTTTGAAACTTTCGCTGCGTAGGTGTGGTCTCCAGTCTCGAGCAGGTAGTATGGCTTCGTTGCTGTCGAAGCCACGGCGCGCTGAGATAGGGACTCGCCGAACAATTTATTTATCCTGCGATGCCACGGCACGACATCGACATTGCAATTCCATTGTTGAAATACCGCTAACGCTAACACTTTGATTCCCAAGGGAGAGAGGCGCAAAGCTTGCCGGCGAAAGTACCTACGTCGCGTGCTTCGGTCATGCCAGAAATCGGGATCTTGATCGAAGGTGGTCGTAACCTCGTTTATAGAATAGGGGAACGGATACACTGTAAGCACCGTTATTCAGGGATTCGTAGGCCCCTTCCGCAACGGCCACCGTTCTGCTCTATTCGAACGGTAATAGATAATCGAACTCATTCTTTCGTATTTTATTTTTTTTTAATCTTTTATTTAACGCTTTTACGCCAATCATAATACGATAACATGAGGGATCCGCTAGGCAGCTAAATGGGTGGACAAAGTGGATCGAAAGTGTGCATGTATTCGTGAAAATTCATTTGTTGGTCCGCTTCTTTGGTACATCCATCGAATCGTCGACGAAGCGATCGTACATTATCGTTCAAACGCGCGTACACTAATTTCAGTAATCGTGCAGCATGATTTATTAATGTAAACTGAAGCGCTTCGTTCATCGATCGTCGGAAAAATTGCTGGGTAAATGCGCGTCGAGTCGGGGCTTACAGTTAGTGCGCAGTACCTGATTATTAATAACATTGATTACGCTAATACCTCGAACGTTTATCGGTATCATTGTCAGGCGATTTTAAAGATTTTGGGGAACGTCGTAGAATTAACGATTACGGTTGGGTCGCGGAAACCATTGCCTGATCCATGGTGTTCGTTACTACTGGCGCTGCTCCCATAGCCCGTAGTCCGTTTGTTCAGTTATTACCAACGATGATCATACGTATTATTACGTATAATCTGCCTATAATCCGTACAATCTCAGCAATGATCAAACGAATCCAGCCAATTATGAAACGGTGATCTTTATGCGTTCGCGACCGAAGTCTGTGTGACGTAGTCGATCAAGAATCAAAACCGGTTCAAAATAGATGCAAACTGTAAATTGGCACCTTACTTTTTAAAGAAATTTTGCAACATTTTTGTTGTAAGGATTGTCTAGGTTCGTTAATTTTTTCCTGTGAAATGTGTACGGTATGTGATGTAGATACCGTACACTGTGCGGAGAATCCGTCCTTTCGTGATCGACGCAGAGGTCCTCAACGTCTACCAGCTGTCATCCGCACCTGTTAACATTTTACCGTACGCTACTCGACTCTACGATGAATGGGCAATTCGCGCGTTCGACGAATGCCATTCGAGGACCGTTTCTTACCGCGCTGGACTTTTTTCGAGACTTTCCTGTTCAGCGATGTCATTCCTGCGATGTCAGCGATTTCAAAATCAGCCTTCCGAATAATGCATTATTTAAAAGATGCGTCATAGTCTCTTCCATTCTGGGCAACGATACCTAAAATACATCCCACGTTACAAGCTAGAGAAAGCATTTTCACCGGAAGAAGAAGCAAACATTAACATATAATCTACTATTTTAATGGAACGAAAACGCGATAATTGTTGCAACGAAATTCTATGTACAATTTCGATCGAACAAATTGTGCGAAACGGATCAACGTTGAACGATGGAAACCGCGAGCACCGTATCGATTGCGACGGTTCTTCTTAGCAGGTTGAATGCCACGGGGGGGGGTCACCGGTGACCGGCACCTAACTTGGCTGTGACCGGCGTGCCCGAATTGAAAAAAACATAAGAAAGTTAGACAAGAGACAACACTTATAATTTCTTATTATCATCCTCGTTGATGTAGTGGTGTGAAGAAATGGATGCAGTATAAAACATTTGAAATAAACATTTTAAAAACATTTATCTATTGTATATAATATTTCAACATTATATGTATCGCTAAATGGAAATTTCATCGTGGCGCCACGGACAGTCCCGGTAAAATTGGCGTGGCATTCAACCTGTTAATTAACATTTCAACCTGCGATGAACGCGCGCGCGTCAGCTGCCGCGGGAAGGAAAGAGGGTAAATCAAGGGAAACGAACGGAAGGGTTCGTAGGTGTACTAGAATCCCTGTAAAATGAAAGTTCCGGAGACAGCGAGTTTTTTCTTTGTTCGAAAAATAAAGGATTAAACCTAAACGGTTACAGTCTCGCGACTCCCCGATGATTTCGCGGGGTTCCGGAGCTGTCGTCGAAGAAACGGGCCCCGTAATAAGTCGAACACGAGCCCAAGAACCTCCGCGTCTTCTCGGACATCCTCGATCCGCTATCGAAACCAAGTATGTAATTCGGTCGCTATATCGTCTTTTCGCCTCGTCGTTTTAACTGTATATGGAACAGGCGGGAGATGATTAGTTTCGGCTCGGTTAGAAAACCACATAAATTATTTATTGAAAACTTTGAATAGCCTTTTAAAACTCTTCCTCGGAATCTATACAAACAGCAGGTACCGGTAATACGTTTGAATTTACAATAATATGCACGCTGTTGTCGCTCGAGAATGCGAACCGACCAGACAAACGATTGGATAACCAGGAAACGGAAAGAGTAATCAGTTTTCAAGGTAAAACTGAAGCAAACGAATCGTCGCTCCGCCAAGAAACGCTGGTTCGCTTGGTATGTACAACTCGGTCTGGAAGCGCGCGATACAAAAATTCGATCGATTGCACCGGTCGGTCGGGAAGATCTCGGTCGTCAGGCTAGGACGAAGATTTTCGCTCCGTTGGATAACTTCGAAGTCTGGAGCTAACCACCCGATAAAAGAACGAACGGCAACGTCTTTCGTCGACTCGACGTTGCTCGCTGCCAGGAAGCTTGTCTCGGCTGCGCGTAACGGCGGTTTGACGTCATGGGAAGCGGTAACGAGTGCTTTCACGCTAGAGTTTCCACGGAAGAACGGCGGCGAGGTTGTTTCTAGGATAGTAGGGGCACGTGCAACAATTGATTTCGGGGCCGTTTCCTCGCCACGAGGGTAGGAGACGTTGTTCGGCCGCTCGTTCCCAGAAACAAGCTGCTCGCCTCGAAATTAAACTGCTTCGCGGATCCGACGTCTTCGATTCCGAAGACGGATTGTTTCCGCGTTGGATCCCCCGATCCCTCCAAGTTTCTCCTGCCCGGCGACGATAGACAACGACCGCGCGCGTTGCTTCGTCTCGTTCCCGAGCGCCGCGAGTTTGAAAACGCGGCCACAATTTGCCGACCTAACTCGTAATTTCTTCGTTTTCGGCGTTGCTGCCATTTTAGTAGAAACGCATCTCGTCGATCCGATTCGCAATTTCTCGAAAAAAGGCAAATGGTACTCCTTTGAAAAGAATTGAATTGGTTTGCGTTGCTCGGGGACCCAAACGAAGCCGATTTCGAGTAGAAATGCAAATTATTATTACTAACGCGAATGGTCCTTGGCTCGGTGCTTGTATTGGTCTGAATAATGGAAAACGAAGAACAGAGAAGGAGATGTGTCGCGTCGTGTCGCGCGTAAACGTCACCGATCCGTCAATATTGGATCGAGCGTCAACCAAACGCTTTCATTCGTCGGATTCGATTTGTTCCTGTTCCGTGCTCGTCGCTGCTCGGTCAGCCGTGTCTAGCGTTAATCTGGAAACTTTGCGTCTTCGTTTGATCGGGGCATCGATCCGTCTCAACTTTTCCGGTTGTCTTCTCGAAGCGCGACACGGGTGCCATATCGAACAGAACCATGTCCCCCGACGTCATTCGACCCGTCGCGTTTTCCGGCGATTTTCCCTCGATGGAACGTTTCGTAATACCAATTTGTTCGGTGGTTGCTATTTGGCAAGTAAGAATGGTATGCGAGATGCGGGAAGCGTGGTAACGGATGAATGTCTTTGGAAATCATTCACGATTATCTAGAATCTAACAGAAGAACTGAATCGATTACGCGTTACGTATTCTCGAGAACTGGTGCAAAGCAAAGCGGTGCAGAGCAGAAAATATTATACATTACGAAAAAGTATACGCGATTCGCACTGGTATTTTAGCATTTCCCATCTATTCTACATACATCGAATCACTTTTCCGCGCAAAATATATGAAAAGGGAAGCATCGTGCAACATGTTACTCCCCGTGTCCCGATCTGCATTCGTTACCTACAGAAATGCAAACGATGCAACGATAAAGGAAGGCGGTGCCACGACGTTCCTACCGTCGATTAACTATTTCGGATGAATTTGACGCGACATTTCCTTGACTGTGACATAACCTTTTAGAGATGATGGAAGACCGCGCGCCCTGGTTGCATAGAATCTCGTTTCTTTTTCTCCTCGGATCGCGGAGCAGCGGTAACGCGACACCGCGCGCGCGCGCGCATCATCCGATTCCTCGAGCCACGCATTCGACCCGTATTCGGTCGATTCGATCAGATTCCATGATCCATGGAATCGCCGATACGTCGATTACGTCGACTACGTCGCGTCGATACGCGGCCGTTCGGAAGCCAGTTGCGACCGCTCGTGCGCGTGCGACATCCTACAACCTACGAGAATTGATAATCCGTTGTGGCGACGCGATCGGCCGATGGTCAATCGGTCGGTGTGCGATCGGTCAGGTCCCCTTCGCGTCTCGGCGAAACAAGATTGTCGACAAGATTGTGGGACGACTGCATCGTCGATGCCACCGTCGGATTCAGGTCGGCTGGTCCTCGAGCCGCATCGGAGACGTCGGTATCGGATCGCCGGCCTCCGAGTCCTTTTTCGATATCAGGATCGTGGTCGAGCTCTCTGGAAACCGGGAAACAAAGAGGCTGGGCTTTGCTTTCGTCACTCTCAAATTAATCCGTAGTATGATATTTTATACGCGTTCGTAAAGTTGATTCCCTCGTTCGGAAATAACGCCGCGCGCGTCATAGATTCGAGTGCGTCGCGTACAAGAGAGGTCGCACGCGCTCGGTATAATATGTACTGTGTAGAAAAAAAATAATAAAGATCTTCTCGCAGCACCCATTTATAAACGTGCGAGGAGACTCTTTCCAGGAAAAAAGCGTCGATCAACCCGATCCTTGCCTCTAATTCGAATCGACTCATCCGCGCGTGTTCTCGTTACCTCCGTTCGATAAAACTATTTGTTGCGGCAACAACAACCTTGCGAATGAAATGCAGAATCCATATCGAGCACGACGTCGAGATCAAATGTCAAGACGAATTTCGATAAACAGGCTTGCTCCGATTCGAATCGAATCGAATCGATTCGGTGGCTCGCGTCGCGCGTAGCTCACCTATTCCGTACGGTGTACAGTTTCCACCCCTTTGCCCCACGGGCCACCCGAACCGAACAGTAACTACTACTCGCGAAATCAATCGATGATGTAATTACCGGATCGGTTTCCTACGATGCCTGTTACCCGTTATCCGAGTTCGTTAACGTTGCGTTATAGAGCCGATGAAAACTCGTCTACTCTATCGATGCCAAATTATAAGCGACGCCCTGCTGCCTCGTCTACGGAATTTATTTAATCCGTTTCCTCCCGCCCTTCCTCGATGTTCCGTGATAGGGTATCTTTTGCATCGAAGACGCGGTAGTCTCAGGATCGGTGCTAGAACCGATCCGGAGCAAGGAACCAAGACTCGACGATTCTGCAACGATTTATCTCCAAATTGGAACATTGTGCTGACGCATAGATCCTGTCCGTCGCACGGTTAGAGTTCTTCCGAAAAACTTTCGAGTTTTTAGAATCGGTCCTTGGCCCTCTCCCCTCGGTAGACTCCCCTCGGTAGATCCCCTCGGTAGACTCCCCTCGGTAGATCCCCTCGGTAGAACCGATCGCTGCCAGAGAGCTCGGGCTCTCGGCTAAATCCGAGAACGTATCGACGCTCATCGATATCAAAATTCGATTCAATTATTCGACAACTATCTGGCAAAGTTCGTCGACCTTGGCCAAAGGTTGGAGATTGCGTTTCTTCGAACGCGTTCGCGAAAGCTGCTCGCACGCGAATTGAAACGTCGAGAAATCCGATGGCAGAGTAATACGATTCCGACTCGATAGCTCACCAGATTTCACTTTCTGTTCCTCGAAGGCCGTGTCTGGAAATTGAACGTGCTTCCTGGCCGTCCTCCCCGTTATCGGACTTTTCTCCAGAGCATTCTGACCCGCCGTAGGACTCTGTGTCGGTGTTGCGGTCGTTTTGGTCTCGTTGTTGGTCGGCGTTCGTCGGGAGCTCAAGCAAGATGTGGCGGTGGTGGTTGTCGGCGGCTGCGTCGCGTACCTCACCGCTGGAACCTTCAAACCATCCTTCGTAAGACCCATTTGACAATCGACGCATCCCCTACTAACGACGACACGAAAACGTTCTCCGAAGAGGTTGAAACTTTTGAAACTCCTCCAACGATCAAGAATAGGCCTCCTGCTCGCCTCGGGGCAGATGAGCGAAAATGTTTTCCAAACGATCGATATACGATCGATATTCGATCGCGACCTCCTTTCGGCCGGGTCGAAACTATTTTAAAGGCAAAACACCAGCGAAACGAAACATTCTCGCGAACCTATCTTCGCAGTGTGTAAAAACAGGGTAGGCAAATCTGTTGGCGCGCCGCGGCAAGACTCGCGATTTCTCGAGTTCCGTTGAATCGCGTCGAATCGGTTCCGTCTACAGTCACCCTGTACCGTCACCGTTTCCCGACCGACCTTCGACGAAGATGACGCAGCGACGTCAACTGAAAGAAAGAGCCAATAGCGTGTGTTCAATATCCGTGCATCGGCGTACAGAGGTGCAGGTTCAACGTCACAGCCAACGCCGCGTGCATCGATCAACGTCTGGAGGCGGATTCGAGGCGGATTCGAGGCGGATTCGAGGCGGATTCGAGGCGGCGATCCGAAAGAGGCCGAGAGCCGCGAATACCAAATTACCGACAAACTACCGACGAATTCATTGAGAGACTGAAGATTCATTGAGAAAAAGATCGTATGAAAACCGAACGAGTTTTCGTCGGTATCGCCGAAATACACCATTCGGATAACGACCAGTGCTGCGGTCGTTGCTTTCGAAACTCTTTTAGGGAGACTTTCCAGCGACGCGCGCGACGCGACGCGACGGAAAGTGGCAATCGAGTTTCCCTTTTATAAACTGCCGGTGACAAGTCGGTAACACCTACGACGGATAGGCTTGTCCCACTCGTGCAGAATACACTTGTCACTTTTGTCTAATAATAGCGACTCGTGGCCTAGATGGGCTAAAACGTCGATCCGCCTCTCGTCCCTCGCATCCTGCCTCATCATCGTCACACGCCGATCCTGGAAACAGCGACCGCGCCCGATTCACGAATTAGCGAAAATTTCCAACCGACGACGTTTCCGTGGCCGTGATCGTGGCCGTGGCGACCGTCGCAGCTGCTCGCGCTAGCAATCGGTAAGAAACGCGGATGCGTGTGCCTATGAGCATGCGTGAGCGAGCAAGCTGCGCCGCGAGCAAACAAAATGAAACGATCGAACAATAGAATTGGTACACTTAACTTTTCGTCCCTCATCCCGTTCCTGTTTCCGCTGATTTCGAGACACTCTCAAAATACTGACCCTGTATTCGTAGTCATGCGCGGCGGTCCCCCGACCGGCCATGTATTCTTGATACTGGGAGATGACGCACAACAGCGAATATATCTGAAGTAAAGGACAACGAGATATGAAGTAAAGCCGCGACGCACATCTGCCAATGTTCTGCCCGTTCACGGAATGCAATCTGATATCGCGCTCAAACTACTTTCCGCGACTTCCGAGTATGTAAATCGTGAACTCGATCGTAGTCGGTAAAGTAATCGTAATCGTTGCGAACTTGCGAATGGATTTCATTTTCGCCAACGCTGTTCTCCGCTGTTCCCTGTTCCTACCGTTCGAAACCGAATATGAGCGAATCCATAGCGTCCAACGATAAGCGAAACGACAAGATAGGAACAGGGCGACGGCGGCAGGGAAAGCATAATTAGCGTTCAAAGGGTGTCTCCGACCACCGATTCCACCGATTCCACCGATTCCGCCGATTCCACCGATTCCACCGATTCAAAGAAATTACGACGAATATCGGGGAGATGGAATATCGCGCGATTCGGCATCGGCGCACCTTCTTTCGCCAAAATGTACTCACGTTCAGGCAGAGAAGAAAGAAGTTGAGCGTAAACAGCATCACGTTCGCCGGATCGAAGGTGGACTGAAACAGAACATTGGCGAAATTATATTGGTCGATCGAATCTTGTTCGAACGCGAACAGACGGACGGCGTACTCGAAACGCGACGTTGCTAACGAAGCTTTCGATAAAGTTGTTCGTCGTGTACAGGAACTTTTATTTCGATTGGCTCTCTTGCTTGAAACTTTGTTTTGGTCGTTTGCGCGTCGGAAGCGCGAGGGAAGAAAACGGCTGAAGAGACGTTAACGAGAGAGAAGATTACACGCGTTTAATTGCGATTAGAACCTGACGCGGTTGATCATCGGATCAGCGTTCCCGCGTGTCCTCCAGCGTCGTTTGCGCATTCGCGATTCTTAGCTCTCCCGGCCTGCCCGGTATGTATATCCGGTCTCCGGTCTTCCATCCGTCGGAAGCAACGCAACAGATTTAACGAGCTTCGCCTTCCGTGCGAACGGCTGACCGCGAACTGGCGGGGTATCATTTGTATTCGCGTCGTCGTTATTTCAGGATTTATGCCTACAGGAAACTTTTTACGAGTTAAACATTCAACAAGCCCGTGACAAATCACCGGCACCGATGGAGCTAATTTCTATACGAATTTTTCTATTTATCTATCTTCAAAGTAGAGATACTCGCGCGAACGTGCAATCGCATGGCGCAGTCGATCCATCATTTTCATTTTGCAGTAATGTAACGCGACGAACGATACAAAGGAAATTGTACTTTCTTTCCCCGTTGGAGAAATCTGCCGTCTCTCTTGCATTATCGACGATAGTCGACTTTGAAACCCGCCAATGTCGCGATGGTTCCGCGACAGTGTAAAAATGTAACGCGAGAGCATTTCGTTAAAAAAATGTTGGCTTCGGTCATGTGTTCCTGAAATTTCACCGTGTCCGCCCGAACGAGATCGATGGGAACATGGTCGCCTCGAAATCGTGGATGTAGCTTTTAGGTCGCAAATGTTGGCGCGTAGTCGCACGTCGTCGCAAAAAGGGGATAAAGGAAACGGGACGAGCGACGCGACGCGACGGCTACGAGAATTTCGATATCGCAATCACGCATTCATCCAAGTAATCGATCGAGCGATGTAACAAGGAATGATATAATATGGTCACGGCGATGCCCGCGAGCGACTTTCTTACACGATGCTTCGGATGCCGTCATCCACAGATTACGGATTTACGTAATTTTTGCCATACTGTAACATCGAAATGCAAGATTTGCAAGTCGGTTGCTCGAAACGAAGTAGATCGAGTTTAAAGTACCTTGTATACAAGCTCCTCGGATTCTCGTTCAACTATACTAACGGGGCTGCACACGCGTGTACATGTATACCGACAGAGAGGGCCAATTTACAAGCTGCTTTCCCCACAGATGCGACTGATGCGACTGATGCGACTGATGAGAAGTCCGCGTGCGCGGTGATTGCATCGCACCGAAACTCGATCGAGCACGTTTCTTCGAGACGATTGCCGCTGCGTCGAACCGCCTAAAACTAAATTACCAAGCATCGCGAACGGCGATGCGACGATACGTGTTGCAACGCCGACCGTCGTCGTTTCGAAGGCGGAGCACGGACGATTCTTGAAACATGAGAAATCGATTGAAAATCGATGCTTTCGAGTCGCTTCGAACCGAAACTTTACCCCGATTTACCTCGTAGCGTAGTCACGCGATATGTACCTCGAATTGCGCCGGCTGTGGTAAAATAAGTTTGTTTCTCGAGTTTCGTTGCGACTTTCTTCCGCGAGGTGTATTAACGAAATTTTCAACAGCGGGGAAGGAAATGCGCTGCGAATATTGGTCGCGCGGCTCGGTATTTACGACGACGGAACGCATCGGAGCGAATCCCGACGACTTTCCCACGATGTCGAATTATGTAATTATCGAATCGATCGCATCGCGAGACTCGTTGATGGAACTTGGGCCGAAGGTCTCTCCGCGTCCGGCAGGACGGGACGAGTTGATCCGGTCGCGTCGGGTCGGGTCGGGTCCGTCCAGAAAATTGGTAGATCGATCGCAGGACGGTTCCGCGACCAAGCCCACGGTGTCTCGTAAAAGATGACCCGCTTCCGCTCTGGAAACTAGGACCCGGCTGGTGGCTCCGCGTAATTAAACGAAACGAAGAACGCGAGAGAAAATTCCTCCCAGGTACGCGACTCTCCTCAAGAAATCCCGAGGTTTCCTTTGGCCTAATTATTTTTCATCGAGTAAAATATAGCGGTAAAATTGTAAACGATATTTCGCGGAGGACATTATTCATAATACTTATTTTAATCTTATTATTAATATCGAGAGTCGGGATCGTGGTTTTGGAGATCGCTAAATCGTTTGTTTCTTCGCCAAGTCGAATATTCTTACTTGTTTCTACTTTGACATTTTCTCGCGCCGATTGGAATTTTTCTACGCGACCTCAACCGTTCGACGTTTTTCCTGAATTAACCCAAGGCGATTTTCGCGCTGTTTCGGCCAACGTCTCGTGATAACGATCGTACGTGTAATAAGAATCGATCGAAGGCCAAAAGAGAGCAGTTCCCGACCGAATTCTATTTCTGCGACACACCACGGCGCGGTCGCGACACTCGTCTTCGTCGATCGGTTCGAGAATTCGTGTCCGCGGGTTTCCGGTTTTTCTTCTCGCGTTCCGTGAGAACCGACCGCGCGCGATATTCCGCGCGCGATATTCCTCTCGCGTGACGAGGGAACATCTCCGTCGTCGCGATTGCTTGGGGTCGCTTCGCCCCAGGAAACATCTTCGCGCAAGAAAAAAGGGAAAACGGCCGGCGATGCTTCTCCGCGGGAAACGTTGGCAACGCTGGCTGCCAAGAACCTCTCCCGTAGAAATACTGCCGAAAGTTTTGTCGGCGGCCAGGGATCGCTGATAATGGAAATATCGTTTCTCACGAACTGTTCCTACCGACGATACATTTTCATAGATTCAGACACCATCGAGATCCTCGCGCTTTAGATCGTTGTTAACGTTTCGGCCATCTACGGTGGCCAACGTATTTCATAATATCTCTATGAAATTCGACGGTACCTATAATTCGATCGCCCGATAATTTCACACAAAGCTTCCGGTATTATTTGTATACGAATCGGGCGGCTTTCTAAAACGATGGACACAGTCTAATTGATAACCTCGCGAATACCTATGCTATCGTTTCCATTCGACCGAAATGATTCGAAAGCGATGCTAATATTTCGTAACAACGTTTCCAGCATCAACGATCCGACAGAAAATCTGCGACGCGGGACGTTTCCTATTACCTTAAGCTTCAGAAAATGTACCGTGATATCTACTTTTATTTACGTTCCGACAAAGATTGTACGGTCTCGTCCGATAGGACTCCGATTCTACCGCTACAATGTTTTCTCCCGACACGTGCAATGTGTTTACATTCTCTCTCGAAGACGGCGGTACTTACAGCAGCGACAAATAGGTAGAGACAGTGGGCCACATCGACGATGCATGTCGTGGTCACGATCACGATCCACGGGATGAGGAAGACGCGTTGATCCTGAAAGATCAGCGATCATAAATGTACAGGGACGAAGAAACGAAACGGTGGTGGGAAAAAACGAAGCATGGATATCTTTACGGCTCTACAATTCCTTTCTTTGGTTTCGTATTTCGAAGAGAACAACTCTGGAATACGTCTGCCCGAAAAGTTTAGGAGTCGGGACTCGCAGTCCCGAGCCGAAGTAAAGCCCGAGTAAAGCCGAGCTCGAGACAGGGACCAGGGAATTGAAATTCCTTCGAGCGAAAAGGAGGCGATTCCATTCCGTCGCGTCGAATCAACGAGTGTCGACCAATGAAAAGATGTAATCCGTTGTTGGTATCCTGGATCAGTCGTGCCTTCGAACCGATCGCGAACCGACCACCGTACCATTGCGTTGCGGACACCGAAAACTTTTAGGTTGGTCGTCTTCGACGAAGGAATCCGTAATAAACAGAGACGATCTTTTAACAAAACTGTGCGAGAGTTTCCGCTACTAATTGTAAATCATTTGAGATTTCGGGTCAGGGGTGGGTGTTACGATTCACATCGAGGTACGTCGAGTCGAGTACGTCGAAGAAAATTATACTCGGCAAGATACTCGGACTCGGTGGATCTTTGGGCTCTTAATCCCCCCGTAAACCCCACGAACTTGGGATCGCGTGTTTCCCATTTCGAATCTGTCTTTCCTGCGGGAGAAATCACGGATCCCCCGAGGGGATCCGGGCAGCCCTTTGCGCGACCTTCGCGTTATCCGCGCCCATCCCCCGCAACGATACGCGGACCCTTGGCAATCACCGAGCTCCGTTCGTTTCCTTCGACGATATTTCCGAGTCTTTCGGTGTTTTCGTTTCCTTAAGAAAATTTCCGACCTCGAAGAACCTTTCGAATCTTCCGTGAGACCTCGGAGTCCCTTGGACTTGTTTCGAATTTCTCTCGTAGAGCCTCTGAACGTTTCCCTGCGAAAAATAAACGAGAAAACGGGAAAAAGCGGAGAACAACCACCTTCTCTCTCGTTTCTTTAAACTCCCGGGCTCTTGCAGCGAGCAACCCATCGCTAAGTTAAAGTAGAAGGACCACTCTTCCGCGTCGCGCGACATCGTTTCGTTCAGCATTTGACCGAAACTTTTATCATACCCAAAATTATCGTTGCTCGCATTGGAGGGCTCGGGAGATCCGAGAGACGGATAAAAAGCTTCCCGAATCCGGAACACGTTTAATTTCCAATAAGTTCTCTTATCCGGCTGCGGAGCGTAAGTCGATAGAATCCGTGCCACGAATTCTTCCAGCCGAACCCAGATTCAGCTTTCACAATCCCCGTTTCGTCGCCTCTACCCATCGACCATCGACGATGGAACAATCGTTACGTATCAAACGATCGTCCTCTGCCCTTTACGTCTTGCGCCTCGACAAGGAAATTCGAAGTTTCATTAAGAAATTATGATAAATGAGCCAATGATGTGTCGAGCTTCGTATCTTGCGCGCGCTCGCTTCTTCATTTATTTGTGCGTGAGTGCATGCGCGTGTGTGCAGTAGGCTGGAGGTGCTCGCGCGCACCCTCTCGCTATCGCTGTATCGCTCTCGTTCCCATCTCCCCCTACCCCTCTCTCACTCTCTCTCTCTCTCTCTCTCTCTTTCTCTCAAGCTCGAATATGGAGATCGTGGCGAAACGTTGCCATGGTTATTCCTGGTGGGCTACGATCGCGAAGTAGACGCGGATGCGGCAGCCGAGCTTCGCCAAACAGCGAATGATTAATGGATAAAGAGATCGATAAGAAAAAGGAACGTCGTTTAACATGTCAGCCGTTATATTCAGAGTCCGAATCGTGTAGCAGGATCCTGGCGAACTTTATCTGCCAGAGCAAAGAACTTCGTTTCCTACAAGACAATCCACGACTGCCGGCAACCTGAGAAAGTCCAAAATTTTTAAACTCCATTTTATTCCATAAAATAAGAATCATTTATTCGATGGGTTTAAACTAAAATATTTAATAACCGAATATTTAACCACTTCGGTACGAGCGTCGACTATAGTCGACGGCCACAGATGAACACGCACAGCCGAGTGTCGACTATAGTCGACGGCCGTGATATGAAAGCACACGGCCGAGCATCGACTATAGTCGACTATAGTCGACTGCCAAGAACTTTTGCCTTATCTCTACAATTGCAGTGTTTACGTCCAGAAATACACATAAATAAGCTTTTCTCGTCAAAGATCTGTAAAAGAGCAAAACGGATTAACTGTCGATGCACGAAGTAGCATGCGAATGGTGAGTGCCGGCTGTGGGCACAATTTCGTGGCCGATGCGCGCCGTACCGAAGTGGTTAATAACTTTCTCAACCGTCTTACATATCGTAGATCTCATACGCGTATATCCGAAACTTTGGCGATAACCGAGTCTTTTCGATTCAACTCGGAATTCGTTGGTGGCGCGTGAACAACGTTTTTGCTTGTAAACTAAAACTGAGCGGTAACCAACCTTTGTTTCTCGGTTCCTCTATTCCTCTGTTCCTTCGTTAGTCTATTACTCGTCCGTACAAAATGGACTGCGGATCCGATGCGACAACCAAGTTTCCGTTTGGTCGAGCGAACACGGAGAGAGAGAGAGAGAGAGAGAGAGAGAGAGAGAGAGAGAGAGAGAGAGAAAGAGAGAGGAAGGGGGAGAGACCATCTCTAAATTCCGTTTCGTGACTGGTGTTGTTGTGCCGTACCGTGTAGCGTAGTTCCGTACGCGTCAGCGACTCCCGAATAAAGACAAGTTCGCTAGTCGCTAGACTGGAGTCTTTGCAAATCCAACCATCTTTAATACGTACGTAGGTATACCGCTAGTCAGATGTTTCGTAAAAACTACATACAGAGACACTTACGTATATATACTTTCAACCCCGATTAAACTGCCTTTTTGTTCGCACAACGTTATAATTTGCGCAATATTTGACACAGTTAAACATTTCGCTTGTCGATACAGCAGAACGAGTGCAGCAGAGTGTCGAAACATTTTGCCTCACGATCGGTCGAGAAAGAGAGCAACGAATAGCTTCCTCGCATCTCACCTTGACCTCGGGAATCGAGTAGTCTCGAAGCCGTCTCGAAGTCGAAGGAACTTGGAACACGTTCATCGTGCGAATCGATCACGTTCTCTCGCGTTTTACGCAGGAAACAACGCGACGATGCAACTTACCGCCGCGCCGCGCCGCGCCGCGCCGGCACGAGGGCCGACAATAAATCGGGTCAACGTCCAACGAAATTCGTGGCTAGGCGTCAAACGCGCGAAAAGCACCGAAATCTGTCGAAGCCATCAATGCCGTCAATGCCGTCAATGCCGTCACTGCCGTCACTGTCGTCACTGTCGTCAAAGCTGACGAGACTAACGCCTACGACGATGGGTGTCTGCTCGAGTTTTCCATTTTCTAAATCGAACCGACAATTTTACATTCAATTGTGAGAATCGGTCCAATAGTTTCGCGTACGACCCATACTTTTGAAATATTTCAGAGAAATTCGATGTAGAATTCATAATTTAGAAATTTATTAAGTTTGCTCGTCGTGCTTCTAACGTGTGAAATTTACGAACGTTTTAGCAGAAAATAAAAAAACGGGGAACGTTGGATTTTTATCTTGCGCCATTAACGCCGGTAAATTATTCGACTTGTCATTTGTCTTGTTTCGAGTGCGAACAGAATGGACAAGTGCGAAGATAATCGAATCAAACAGAAGAAGAAGAGTAGCCATTTTTCGATAAACGTTCCGATCGAGGAAGCGAACAAGTACATAAATAATCGCTGGTGCTCAACCTACTGCGAATTCCTCTTGTGCCGTCAATTTTAACTTTGCACAGAAACACGTGGTTTTCCTAGGATGGCTACGAACTTTTGATTCTGCCCCAAAGAAGCTCTCTGGGGAAACTGTTTTGGGAGATTGCGAGATTGCCGGAGGATGTCGGGCGAGGATCAAGGGGATGATGTTCGGCTTTTTCGACTCGCTAATGTTTCGCCGTTTGGTTCCATCGTTGACTAGACACAGCGCCAAGAGTCCTACTACGTACGCATTCTATTTACCGTCGATGATCGAGCAGGCAACGACGAACCTCGAAGTGGATGTATGTTACGTTCTAGTATTTAGTATAGTATCGTATAATACATTATAGTATAGTACAATATAGTATAGTATAGTACGGAACAGTACATTTTGTATATGATTTTTCGGAGCGTGAAAGAAAAGACTAATCGCGAGTGGAAAGGTTGAGATTTCCCTTTCCTTTATCTCTACCATGTAACGCTTCTTTACGCTTTCAGAAGCGATCGTATAACGATTAGGCTAACAATCGACTCACCTTGAAGAGACCGTAGAGTAGCATGATGCTGCAAATGACTCCGCAACACGAGCACAGAAGCAGAGCCACGTTGATCCTCACGGTAGCTGCATCAACAGAACCGTGTCATGCTCGAGACATTCGTCGATCGCGATCGAGATCTCGGTTTTATATGTGCATCTAGAAATGTATGTATGTATGCGAGTATGTATGTTTTTACGTATGAATTTACTCGTTATTGGCAATCAACGGGTCGATTCAGAATTCAAGGTAGGGAGCGCGCGCTGCCTTGTTTTCTCGTTTCCTCGTTTCCTCGTTCCCTCGTTCCCTTGTTTCCTCGTTGTCTGGCGCGGCCACTGTTATTACGATATGGGTACTCACTAGGGGATATGGTATCCGGTTCGAGAAAGCTGTCGGATTCCGGCAACGAACGATTTCCCCTCAGATACTGGCTCTCCCCCTGGAGCACGTTGCCGGTGATTAGCGCCAGCACGGCGAAGTAAATCTATAAGGAAATACGGTATCGTGTGAACGGGATATAGTTTTAGCAGAAAGAATAATGGGAGGTCGTTCGAAATGAAGAATACTTGAACGGAGCAAGTACAAAGATACGTTTCCCGTTCATTCGCATTAATATCGATTCACGCGCGTTCTGCGGTCTAAGGGTCGCGCCGGTCGAGTTCCACTTTTCCAAACTGTTGAAACTAGTCAAATTACGAAAGGATTTTACCGTAGCAGCGCATGCGAATTATCTTCCAGAGAACTTTGACAGACGTTCCCGCTTCGCTAAATAAATTGTTAAAAAAACACCAAACGCTTCAACCAGTCAATGTCATAATCCGCGAACACGTAGAAATTTCAATTCCGGCTCGAAAGGCGACTATCCCAAGATTATACATTTTATTGCGTCCAGTATACGTTCTACGGCGAAATTCCATGGGACCGGGTCACAGAACTCTGACTCCCAATTGATTCCCCGACGATCGATCTGTATTCGTTTCTGCCTCCTGCCACCGGGAAAACAAGTCGTCTTAAAGGAATCCCGGTCGACCGTTCCCAGTCTCCAGATTCTTCTCCACCCTCTCATGCAACGAGGGTAGTCCGCGCCCAAACAATTTCGGTACTCACGGGAACCGTTCGTTCCGGCTGCTTCACCGTCAAATAATATCGTAGAATCCCGTCGCGTCGACGCGTCGACCTTGTATTTTTCCATGATTTTGATTAACGTCGGGTACACTCTACGCGTCTATACCTTCCCTTTTTTCTTGTCGAGGCCGGAGCTTCGATCGCGCCACATCTACCGAACTGCTCGATCAATCTAGCGTCGATCGACCAAGATCGTCCGTCTCGCGCGATATGTGCTCAATATGGAACAACTTTGAACCGTTTTCAGCAGAAGAATAATTCGTCGGAAGAAAACCTCACGATTGCGTGAGAAATGCATGTATCGGTACGCGACAATTACGCTCGCACAATTATGCTTCACCGCGCACCGTGGCATCCCGAGAGACCGTCAGGGAGACGCGCATTCGCTGGAGCAGGCCTCGGAACAAGACTCGGGCAAAGATTGGATCGGCCACTAGTTTCAAATGGCCAAGATACGATATATCCAACGCAAGGGGCCGCATGCTCATCGAACATGTTCGTTTGAATTTCCGTTTAATCGGTCTAATTGGCTTAATCGATTTCATCGGTTTAATTCGATACACCCCCATGGAATATGGCAATCAATCGACGACGATGTTTAGTTACAATTTTATACCATTATCCGCTTCTAGTTGGATTAAGTCCGTCGAGTTGCAAGCTCGCTGGAATAATCGAGTACCCTGTCATCGTCATTGAAAGCTCGAGGAGCCCCTTTATATCACGAACTGCGTGGAGCTTTACGTAAACTCCGTGGAACACACGTTTTCATTAAAGATAGAGACGAGACGCGAGTCCACCATCACACGCGATAACTTCCGCGTTGCCGGCCGTTATAGAATCGGATATTATTACATTATGGGAGTTGTGCCATGAACCGATAACCACGCAGTATTTCAAACAAACCAAACGACCCCACCGCGCTGCGCTACTTCGATACATACTTCGATACAACATTAATCGAACTTGTCGTTGCCGTCCAAGCGACAGAGAACCGAAAACATCGACCGTAACGTTGCACCATACTGGAATAATAATATGTTCGAATAAGGAAAAACGGAAACACAGAAATTCAAATTCGGATTCGAACAACGAACAAGCCATCGTCGTTTGGCGACCTGCATACATTCGTACATATTCTATGCGTACACGCATAGATACATCGGTGTAGAGTTTAGAACGTAGAGCGTAGAGCCGAGAGGTGGCAAACTAGTCGAACCGATCGAACCGAACACATACATATTTGTAATCGGACACTCCCCACTTGGCCCGCGTCGCACCTGTTAACCGTACCGTATCGCGTGTCGCGCACTACTCCATCCCTCTGACCCTTCGTTCCCGATCTTTTTGCAACTCCGAAACGAAATTCTGTTTTGCCCGTTTTATTCCAACAACCGCCCGCCCCGCCCCGCCGCACACAACGGCACGCGGAAAATACGAATTAAAAATCGTCGTGGAGAGAGAGAGAGAGCCAGCCGATTCTGTTATTTCCGACTTTATTTCGTTTTTGAGATTGTCGAGGCGACGTTATATCTCGGAGGAAACTTGCTTCAGACGAATGGCTGCGAGAACGAAGATATCCCGAATTTTCGTGAGTAGCTTCTAGTATAATAAAATAAACAATTTGAAATTATCACGTTTCGGCTTTTCGGCTTTTCGACTTGGCTTTTGCTGGAATCTTACGGTCCAATTTTCGCTCGAAATCGGATGAATCTGGTGTAACCGTTATTTATCTTGATCGTTATCGTTTGCGAATAATAGACGTAACGAGAGAAAATGCAGCGAAACATTCTTGTTAAAATTTCGGGAATATTTCGAGAGGTCGGTGTCGGCGTCAAATTGCCAATTGGCCGGAATAATTGGTAAATTTCTGAGATCGCGAGGGTATCAAGGATCATGGCGACATTATTGCGAAACAATGATTCGCGAGCACCGAAATGGTCCGCGGAAGGAAGCCGATCGAAGCCGATCGAAGCTTTCGCGAGCACGAGTTACGATTACGTTCAACTTTCGTCCGAATTCATTTAACGGAATCCCATACGATATCAAATTACCAACTGCGGAAAGCATCGGATTCCAGTGATTATTCCGTAAATCGAAACAAAGACACGTTTCCGCCGTTGTTAATATTTCAATTGAATCGGACAGGCTGATTCAATCCCCTGAATTTGTCCGATCGATTAATCCTCACCCGATGGTTTCAAATTTCGAACGTGGCACGAGCAGGACGCAGTTTCGATCAACGTTTCGACACGAACTTTACGGAGAAATATCAAATTATTCTTTTCACCAGCTTTCGATCCTTGTCGTGCGATTCACACAAATTTCTTGCCCCGAATTTCCTCGCGAAACATTCATAGCGATAGCAATAACGATAGCTATTCGTTCCATAGATATTTATTTCTTTGAAATCTTTTTGAATTTTCTTTTCTTTTAGAAAGACTGCTCGAAAGCTGTTCAAGCGTCCAAGTCGGTCTTTTATCCAGGCGATGTTTAACCGTTTAACTTTTAATAACTCGCCAGTCACGGAACGCTTTCGATGGCGCATGTTTTATCGAACGACAAAGTTTCTTGCCGCAGTTAATTATTCTATTAGGAAGTTTCTCGAACGAGTCTTTTCGATCGAGCCAACTTTATTTTCGCCAGACAAGTTGAGGCGAGGAAAGCATAGAAAAGAAAAAAAGAAAAAAAGAAACGAGAAGCGAAAAGGAAAGAACGACAGGTGCCGCGACGAAGAGATTTATAATGCGTCTTGAACTCCGGCCAATTAAAAATGTTTACACATTAAATTCACGTTTCGCCAAACTCTTCGACGCCCGCGTTATAATTAGTCATTGCAGCGTTGCTCGTGCGGAACTCGATACTCAGAAATTCGACAAGATTCGTTTAATTGAAATAAATTGCAATTGTCAAGCCTCGGTGATATCGGAGTTTCTTTAGATGGATTACTATTCCAAAAGATGGCGCGACGACGATGAGATTGACAGACATTCATCCGATCGAGTTTATCATCTATCATCTATCATCTAATGAAAACATATTTTCTTTCTCCACTTTATACGGCTGGAAATTTCCAAGTTCTCATGTTCGAGTATCCTTGAAAGACGACACTGTAATTCAGCGCAGCTATCGGCACGAACCTACGTGGACACGGCGTTAAAACGATCGGTTTGAAAGTGCCACGGGTTTAGTTTCAAGAAGCTAATTCTATTGGGAACCACTCGACTTAATTCAATTAAATGTGCTTGGCCTCGCCTCGCCTCGCCTCGCCTCGCCTCGCCTCGCCTCGCCTCGCCTCGCCTCGGTCTCGTAATACCGCGGCCATTTGCATGTGCAGGAAAATCGGCTGGACGCGCAGACGTGGACGAGGGCATGGACATAACCTGGATAATGCTGGCCCAATGGTACTGATTAGGTAGAGGGAGTTGTGACGAAGACGAACGGAGATCGTTTATCGGGCCACGATGGGAGATGGGAGATGGGAGATGGGACACGACACGGCACGGCACCACCACAACGTATACATATAGGGTAGAATCAGATACTTTCCGATGCGCGACTTCCCTTTTGTGTTCTTCAACTTTAACTTGAACTTGCTTATTTATCCGGCTGCATGTGACACGAAAAAACACAGTCCGATACTTTTAAAACACGCTAGATCGATCACTGCCATCAATGCCTTCATTCTTTGGCATGGATTGTCTACAGTCTGCCCGTCGGATTTCTTTTGTCGCAATGGATTCTATCGTAATACGCATTTGCTAGCACATACAACGGGGTACAGCAGTGCCTCGCAGTGACCCGTGGCATATTCTCCAGAGAGCGCTCGCAAAGTGCATTACCGCGCAGGTACTTTATATCTAGGTATACATATAAATATACAGGGTCTCCCGAAAATGTCTAACAATCCAGAAATAGGAGATACCTGCGGT
Organism: Augochlora pura; assembly: GCF_028453695.1. Classification (NCBI taxonomy): domain Eukaryota; kingdom Metazoa; phylum Arthropoda; class Insecta; order Hymenoptera; family Halictidae; genus Augochlora; species Augochlora pura. Next base: position 38,939 of record NC_135778.1, on the reverse strand, counting down.
CATTTAAAGTAACTTTTTCCTTACCAAAAATGCAATCAGCGTCTTTGTTTAAAAGTCATTAACAATAGATTAGAACCCGTTAATGCGGACGCGAACATCTCTCGTACATGGATATCTTTCGATAATTATGCGCCATCTGCAAGCGAACATATCGCAAACAAATGGATCGTGTAGTTGCTGCTTCACGTATTTTCATAGTCTTCCCATTTCCTTTTAATATAGTACACACAATCATCCGGTTCAGTTATGGATGTGGTTTTATTAAAGAATATTGCAATTAACAGTCAATCAATGATCCGAGTTGCATTCGTTCGGCCGGTAGTAGAATTAACAACATGGTTCATGGAGGAACGTTAAACGTTCACGACGAATATACGCTCCCATCCCACTTAGCTATACGTACTCGTAATCAGATACCCTCCGATTTTCAATCGTTGGAACAATTATGGGTACTTCTTTCGCGTATTTAACAGTATGTACGAACGAGATAATTTATCGTCTATAGTGTTGGCAACAACTTGTTTTTATAGGACATCGAAAACCGATAGCCCGGCGCTACTCCGCTTCCGGTTAATTTATGGTAGAGCGGCGTAGCCTCGAGTCCGAAGGTGTAGTTTCCGTGAACGTGCGCGAGTAAACCCAAGATGATATCTAGCAACTGAAACTCGTACTCGTACTCGTACTCGTACTCGAGGTTGCGCAAGCAAGCGGCATGCACTCCATGGACCTTATTCGTTAACGTACATACATATAAATATACATATGTATACTCAAGCCTCGACGCACCGCTGTCTTCAAGAATTATCTCAAAGATAATTCCGATGCAGGATCCATGGCATGGCCATGGAGTTGGAGTGAGTTGGAAGGGCAGAGGTGCTTTCTCGTAAGAGGATTGTGTTTCTGTTACATTAGAGTGTTCGGCATACCTCGTCTTTTATTCGGGAACCGTCAATGAGCACGTCACGTTTCTAATTCGACCCGGTTAAAATAATTTCTGTCCCAGGGCATAGCCTAGCTAGCTAGTGCAGCATAATTGGTGCAATATAGTTAATGTACAGGGTTATTCGAGTTATTCGAAATCGTGAAATTGGGGGTAGTAAGTAACTTTTTCTTCAACGCAAATGCAATCCGCGGCTTTGTCCACGAGTTATTGACAAAAACACACGGACCAATGAGAAAAAAGGAAGCAAGAGTTCAGCGTTTTTGAGTTAGCAGAATGAAGCGAGCAAATATAGCCAGTGTACGTAGACAAATCGCCAAAATTAACGGGACTCGCCAAGGATGGGAATTTTGCTCGCCTCAACGCCCCCCTATTATTTCTTCTTACCAGTATCGCATTATTTCGCAAACATTTTTTCGTGTATTAGTAAACACCGGCAACGTTCGATTTCAACTAAGTGGAGCGAAAAGAGAAAAGTCAAAGTTCGAAAGTGAAAAGTCGGTAAATTTTGCTTCGCTGCTCCGAGCGATCTCTCGAATCTAAGAATAAAGCGTCACGAGACCTAACGAGACGAAGGGTAAAATGCCGTGAAATTGTCATTGCCTATTCAAAATGAGCGACCTAACTTAAATTTCGAACTTGAAATTTCATCGAATACGCATTTCAGGTATTCTCGGAATCGAACAATGCACAAACTTGGCCGATTCTGTCGATTACAGAGCAAGGTTTTATGCTATTTGTCGAGATGCCTGTCCCGTTGTAAAACTGAAATAACGCAGTGCAACCACGGTGTTGGAATCGTAAAACGTAAATTGCACGTTTGTTTGCTGTGTAACGACTATCAATAAATGTTGTTTCCGTGGAAGAACTATCTAACATGCCATTCCTGCGTTGTCCCATTGGCAAACGACTGACTGCCACTCATCCGTCAACCTTATTTGATTACCGATTCTTCCAAACAAAGTGCGGGGGCAACACGCAGCAACGCTGCACAATTTTTCACCGTCCAAATATTTTGTTCCCTTTACCTCGCGGAACTTGTCGGTCGAATAAAGGTGCGAGTGGGAGGGGGAGTGGCAATAGGAACGGACGTGCGAGTACGAGCAAGAGTGGGAGTAGAAGTGGGAGTAGAAGTGGGAGTGAGAGTAGGAGTGAGAGTGGGAATGGGAATGGGAATGGGAATGGAAATGGGAATGGAAATGGGAGTGAGAGTGGAAGTGGAAGTGGAAGTGGAAGTGGGAGTGGAAGTGGGAGTGGAAGTGGGAGTGGAAGTGGGAATGGAAGACATTCCAAGATCGTTGATAAACTCGTGCACTCTCGAATCGAACGAAACAGTTTCAAGTACCAAAATTGAAAATACTAACGATACATATTATTACGTTTTCTTCGATTTTCTCTCGCACCTCGCAAATCCAAAAGAATTCGTTCTTCTTCGACTGTAATCGACAAAATTTCCATGAAAATTGCACAAAGACTGATAAATTTCCAAGAAACGAATAGTGAGCAAAACATTCTTCCACGACTATCAATAATAAATATGTACTTCGTATACAAGAGGAGACGCAACGCGACAACATCGATAACGATAAAAAAAGCTCACCCCTGTGTAGCCCGCACACGCGAAACTGCCCCTCCTGACTGATCGCCAACAGCAACAGGATTGCATGATTGCCATGCTTCGAACGCGTGGTTAACCGCACATTACAAACCAGAAACTAGAAAGTACAAACAGCCTCGATGAAAGAGAAAAACAGCGTAATTTCAAAACATCGAAACTAGACGAACGACACTGTACTGTGGCACAGCACGCGGGTCGTCGCAAGGATACATGACGCATTCGTGTCGCACGGCTTGTGTCACTGTATCGAAAATATGATTGATAGGACGGTGATAATAGTACACAGGAAATAGAAAATAGAGAATAGGCAGCGGGATATAGGACATAGGATACAGCACGTACGTTTGTCCGGTGCCCGGTGCCCGGTGCCCGGTGCCGACTGGTGCCGACTGACGGCCCTTGCGTTGTTCGCCGCGCGAAAAGCGAAAGCTCGACTCGCACATGCGTGTTCGATTCCCGCGTTGAGTTCGTAAATCCCGAATAAGAAACTTTACCGTTCGCAGACAAAGCTTCGCGCCCTGAATCGAGAATAAAACGAACCAGCCTGGCGTCCATTGCTTTCGGTACGGTGAAAACGGCGGATCGTGCACGCTCTCCTTGGTATAGACCGAACCAAAGTTATTATGGAAAAAGCAGGAACCAGGAGAAAGACCGTTTGAAATCATCCGAAACTTTTAACGTTTCCAATATTGCCGAAAATATCTATGCCGCGACGAGGACTCTTCCGGACGGAGAAAACCATTAATCGGCGGTGTAGCGACAACGCGATAAATCTCTGATCATCCATATAATAGTGAACCACTATTTGTGTCACTATTTTGCAATGATGGACTAATTATAATTATTGAATGGAACGATATTTGATGTATACATCACCTGTATCACCTCGAAGTGTGAATTGTACACACCTGACAAAGAGGACCTGCGGAATACGCGCGTAGCAGTTGATCGGATGTTAATGGAAAAACTTGGCAACGGAGATTCGGGTTTCATTAATATGTACAATTCCGAATCCCGGCTCCGTCCCGTGTCTCGAGTCTCGAGTCTCGAGTCTCGGTCCTGAGTCGCGACAACGACACGCGGATGCGCGGACTCACCTGCCCTGGCCTGTTTTATCATTCGTCGGTGCTGGCTTCATGTGGATCGATAAAAACACGAACTCCGAATTGCTTCGCGAAAAAACGTTCTCGAATACGTACATTTCCAACAATCATCAAGGTACAATTACTTACGTACCCATTTACACGTGGAGACGTAATGTACGCGCATACTCGTAACTATCGAAACAGCGGTAGCTTTCTATTTGCTTCGAATCTGTCCAGCAAATATTTGTTGGACATGTTCAAAATGCTCGAGATCAATTCCTCGGATACTCCAAGGTCGAGCTATCAGTACCGATCTCGCAACTGCGATCGACAGTTCCGGTTCGCGTCGATACGTCGAAAGCTTCGAACCTCGTATCTACCTCTTAACCCACATTTACGACGCGAATCGCGCTACGGCTAAAAGTGAACGGTTAAAAGACTACGGGGAAGAGAAACGGGAGCAAAATAAAAACACTTTGGACGTCTATACCATACATCGCATCGGTTCGGTGTATTCATCGCCCGATGTTCCGATCAATTTGTCGACGATTCGGAAAATTGAAAAACTACGGAGGTATAATACTCGGTCTTTGTTTCGTATACTACATCGAGGTGGCGCTATCATACCTTTTTGCGGCTCGAGAAATACTCAAAGTTTCAAAATGACGAGCACAACGGATCGTTAAGTTGTTGGACGGACGATAAAGGGTGCGGAGAGATTATTATTCATCCACGGTGCGAGCCTCGCCCTCGCCAGCATCGTGCACTCTATGTATATCCTTCTCCAGAACTTGTTAATCGTTCTTCCTTTGCATTAGCTAGTCGTTTGGGCTCCGGTAAGACCCAGGGACAGCAAATTTCTTTTTTTCAAATCATTTTTTAATACCCAACAATTCATGAGAACATACATTTTTGCACTTGGAATACACTCGGCGGCGGCGCGGTGGTACGGTTTCAAGATAATGTTGGCTTCAACTTGAGCTTTACATCGCATAAACTTTAAGAAATACAATGTTACCAGCTTTCCATGCACATATTTAGCTTCTATTATCAGAGTCTGGAAACTCGAGTATCAAGCAAAATTAAAAGATAGCGAAAACGAGACACCGGAGATAGCGTATCGGCGTAAGTGACGGAACCGCAACAGGCTGGGAGAAGCGTACAGTGTGGCTCGAGGCTGGTCATTGCTGCCACGCGTAACCTACCCTGCACATACATAACGTGTAGCATAGACTCTGTACAGCGCACCGTCGTGTCAGTCAATTGCGTCGCTCCTGATGAGCTCGAAGGGTCGCGTACTTTACCGTGGTTATCCTCGCTGTTATCCTTTCCCTTTCCGCCAATAGCCCCCGACTTGTTGCCGTGGCACTAGGCCACCAGCCAGCCAGACACCGACCACCGAACACCGACCACCGACCACCGACCACCGATGCGCGACTACGTCCCACCAGAATTTCAAAGTCTAATTCTAAGCTCGTAAATGTCCCCTATGCGCATCTACCAAACCAACGAATTTTTCAACCGTAACTCAAAATAATAGTTATCTAGTTCTTCGTTCGAATCGATCCTCTTTACTCGTTTGACTACGACACTGAAAATATGTATGTACTGCGGACTACGGAAAAAGATTCATCGCGTCGATTGCGGTCACAGTTACCGTTCTGGTAACTGTATAATAATTATAATAATAATAACAATAATAATTAACAATGATAATAATAATAATAACAATAGTAATAATAATTAATGATAATAATAATAAGGCAGCTTACGGAGACTGGATAGTAACTCGACTCTACGTATAGTTGATCGAGTTAGGGAGTTTGTATGCACTTTAGGCGAAATTTGGTCCCGTTGGTGTAAACTAGTTAGCCGGTACACGCTCGGACGTATGTGTCCACGCACGAATGTGTACTCATCTATTATATATACAGTTGCAGACAAAATTGAGTAGACAAACAGCGGAAATGGTTATAAGTAAAATTTAGTCGAACTCATTTTTGTCCCTGAGGAATTTGCTAACTTTGCGGTTAAATACGGTTCCTGTGTACAAAAGTATAAACATTAACTTGAGTTTTGCACTGAAGGTTCTATGTACCATAAGGATATGTAATATACAAAAGTTGTGTATATAGTATATAATAATACTAGTTCAACTAAATTTTATTTATAACCATTTCCGCTGTTTGGCCACTCAATTTTGTCCGCAACTTACCTAATTTCGTGCGTAAATGAACTATGTACTTCCTGCACACTTTTGATTCCTAATTAGCTCCTCGACACTAACGGTCCGAACTATCGAAAGACTGTCATCGACATCTGACTGGAAGAGGACAGCGTTCGATCGGCTCGAAGGAAACATTTTCCTTCGATCGAATTTTCGCTGAATCGCACTCTGATTTCTTCTCGAGAGCTTCGTTGATACGGACTACCCCGGAAAATCAATATCTCCGTCGGACTTTAGGACGACTACCTGGCGTCGAACACGGGTGTGCCAGGTGTGCCAGGCGTGCCAGGCGTGCCAGGCGTGGCGGGTGATTTCACGGTTTCACAATTTCACAATTCCGCGTGGCGTCGCGTTCTTGGTAAGTCAAACAAAACTCGTGGAAATCGTGATAAATTTCATTGGGAAGTTGAATCCCGAGAATTTGCTTTGCACAAAGATTCCGAAGCCGTTCATCTCGTGATACGATGGCGTTGATTGGTTCTTCGTTCGCGAAAGTAGAGCTATGCATGTATGCTACTATGTATGATGTACCACGAGCTTACTATGTACATCGCGCATAGATTTCTTCCGAATCGCCTCGTCATAAGAATTTAGCACTGTTAATAACCATTAGAACACAGATATTATGCGTCTGTGGCAAATACAGACAACGCGATGGCCCATTTTTTTCGGGGAAATAAAAACGTCCATTGTATCCGATTAAACGTCCAGCTAATATATTTATTTATTTCGTTTCCGTGCTGCTATGAATTTATGAAATCGCCGCTCTGCGAATAAACTGATAATTAATTAACTTCGTTTCCACAAAAATAACAAGCCCTGCTACAGACTGTTGCTGCAATCGTTTTTACTCTTCAGAATCGAGTTCGCGCGAATTGCGATCGCGTCCATAGTGATTTTAATTGGCCATTACTTTCTGCAACGACATCGATCATTTATCGCGATCACTGTGCTTCGTAATCGCGTTTACGCTTGCCATCGTCGTCACCATCGCTGTCTCGATAATCTCGAAAATCTCGAAAATCTCGGTAATCCCACTACTAGTTGCGCTAACGGGAACAAGAACCATACGTTCTGCGCAAACACGTTGGAAACCTTTCCGCCTTCGACTTTCGATTGACAGCATGCGACGATAATTCGCCCATAATATGCAGCCCAGTAAATGGCAAGCATCGGCCGAGCCAAACAAATTCGTAATCTCGAATTTTCACGTCCTCGATGGGATTTCCGATGACCACCTTTTACACGGATTCAGATTGCACGCTTCATCGCCAGTTATTCGACGCTTCAATTCAGCCGGTTTTTTGGGGGGATTTTTCGGAGTTCGCTTTTCAGACTAACTTTCTCCGAAATTTTCGGGTCAAACAGTGATAACACGTACATATTTTCAAAAACCGTTACTGAGAATCTCTCGATTCCGTCGGTTCGTTCGTTCGTTCGCTAGGCTACCAAAAAGTTTCGCCAGTTTTTAAAGCATCATTGCAACAAATTTAACTCTTGTTGCACACACCGATCATCGGAGATTATTCGGTAAGCAAATGCACTAGGTGAATACGATAAATGATTTATCTTCGCCAGTTGCCACGAATCTAAGAGAGTTTCCAATGCTTCGCAATAGCATTGTGTCGTGCACAATATCGTGCCGCGATCCAAATACATATTTTTCTTTTGGTTTTCTACTAGTTTACTATCCGCGTAATCGATAGCCGAAAGTGCGAATCTTGACACGATCGCGATAACCAACGCGAACTTGCGTCATTTTACTTCTCTTAGTGCCGAACAACTCGACATGTCGTTACTACTCTTGGGAAAATATTGTTTTCTTAATATTTTTAACAAATAAAAATTTCATTTCTTACTTCTCTCTTTTTGAATTTGATAATTATCAGGTTCTAAAAAATTCTTGGAATTTCTTTCCGAAACTTTGTCGAACTACATTAAAGGAATTTTGTACATTTCGCTCAGGTAAACACAACTCTTTTGGTCGGCACTAAAAAGGGGTGGCGCACTGTGGTCCGGATTAGCGTAAGATGTGACATTTTACCAAAAAATGAACTTTCACATATCGATCTGTATTGAATATAATACTACTTCCTAAATGTCTGCCAACCTCAAAAATCAAAATATTTGCATAATTTAACCCTTTGAAGGTTGATTGGCGACTCTAAGGCGCCGCTAAAAATTATTACGCTATGTTTCAAAATAATTTTTTATCAAATTCACTCGTATTCAAAAAATTGTCGAAACCTATTAACTGTTGCACAAGTCACAAAATTTAATTCCATAATGTGTACAAAATGCTCCAAGTTATATTATATTGGTGCATATGAAACGTCGGATGTTTAAGTAAATATATAAAACTGTATATCTTTTTTCAAAAGCTGTTGATTTAATCAAAATATACCCCGTTTGCTTTACTACACCTTTTTCAACGAGATTTCAATACAGAAATGCCTGTCTTAAACAAATTTTGATCTTTAGAATTAATAAACTCTGATATGGAATAATTCAGACTGTCCTCATTTATGTACTATTTAGCCCGTCGAAAGTCGGGCAGATTTTGAGCAGTTTTAGGACAATGTTGCCATTATACGTTGTTCGGCTGAAGAAAGTGACAGCGACATGTCATAAATAATGTCGGGATTAAGAGAAATAGAACGAACACCGGCATGAAAAACGTAAACACTTGAGTTTTTCTTCTCTGACGTCAGCTCTCCTACGTTGCCAGTAGGTTCGCCCTCGGCGCGTGGCTGTTCCATTACAAACCGCGCGAAGCATGTTGAGCAGCTCTGCGCTAGCATTTTACCGTATTTTCGTAACTTCCCCTCTACCTCTCGGACGTTAGAGACCCTTAGCGGACGGCTGGCGGATATATCCGCCCAAAATACTGCGCGCTCCAATACCCGTCGTCCACAGCGACGCTCGCCCGTCGAGCGCTATAAATCGAAATAAATCTTCTGGCTTATAGTATTTCTATCTTATCGATGTTGTAACTCTTTTCGATGTTGCGATGTAACCGTTTAATATTTTTTATTTCAGTCCTTTTTTGCACTAAAGAGGCTCATTTCGCAATTAAAATTCATTCCGGTAGTAATAGTTGCCACAAAAAATGTGCTGAGAAAAATATTGTCAAACAAACTGTTACAAATTCTTCCAATTTTTTATAATCGATAAAGAATGTCTTTCAAGTCCCAAAGAATCCCGCAATGTAATAAATTTTCTATATATTCGGGACAGGTTCCCTCTAAATAATTAAAAATGATTCAATTCCTACTTCGTCCATTCCTTCAAATTATAATTGTTTAAAGTTCTTAACGTTGGACACGTCGGCGGATCTATCTCCGAATTCCATGAAGAGAAGAGCTAAACATACGCCTTGTTCGAAAGAACTGTTTAGATTATAACACTGTACTATGTTACGATTTCGATAAGACTTTCATAGCCGTTCTCTGAATGCCGGTTCATTTCGGTGCATCAGAACCGATTGACCATTCACACTTGAGCGAACGTCCAGAGCATTTTTTATTTAGAAAATTAGCGTTAAGTTTTAATTCCCTTTAAGTTTTATTTCTTATAATTTGTGCTTTTTATTTTATTCGTATTTATTATTATTTATCCTGATATAGAGTTTAAGTTATATTTAAAGTTTGTTGTGGTACGTCGATATAGGATTTCGTTTGCTTCTATTTGGTAAGTATGAAGACTCTTAAAGATGTATTACAATATATTAACGATTCAATACGTGAAATGTCTTTCTTTCCTATTCAGATATTTACTTAATATAAATGAAAGGTTTCCGGACAAATAAAGATTTATTTGTTATGTTATGGAACAACAAGAGGGATACGAACGATTATTCATATCTCTTTGAGGAAATAATTTTAAGAACGTCCAGAACCCTTCCACAGTTATAGAAAAGTTAAAAAGTTTGAGGAAATTTGCATTCAAATTAAAAGAACTGTTGGCGTTCTTCTAAATACATAGATAAACCATTTTTACAAAGAAATAAGCTTTAATAATGTGTATGTAATTAATAATAACTAGAACGTGTAAATCGCGGCCCCTTGGTTCGGCCCCATTGGAAAAACCAGGTCGTCGAGCTCGAATCCATCTTTGATCCCGTCTCTTGCGATCTGCTTCTTCAGTGCGCACACGAATTGCGAAACCTTGTCTTTGCTCGTGATGGCCACTATGCACCCGCCCCACCTGCAACAAATGAAATCCCTCAGGTGCATCGCGAGCATGCGGACATGCAAACTATGAGTAAATATGGACAAATATGCAAATATTCAAATATGCAAATCTGCGAATATGCAAATATGCAAATATGTATTTATCCATTCACGCCATCGCTCGCGATTGATTTCCCATGCGATGAACGTTTGTGATTCAGAAAAATACAAAGGTCTAGAAGTTGGGAATTTTTAAGCATTTGAATACTTGCGGCAACGCAATTCGAGTGCTTTCTCGGCATTAAAATGACGAAATTGATTAAAGAAAGACCGTAAACCAGTCCGATTAGTGCGTCACCATCTTCTCCAATCAACCCAAACTCGTTGAGTAGATTTCTCCCCCTGACGGCGACCATCACAGAAAGAGAGCGAGGACAGTGTGTGTGTGTAGTGAGTGTGTGTGTGTGTGTGCGCGCGCGCGCGCGCGTGTGCACTGTGTGAGAGATATGTACCTGTGATCTGACAGTTGTAACAAGTTAAGATCGTATCATAAACGAAAAACATTCACCAAGCGTGGTCGACAGGAATAATTTCTAAATTCTAGATAGGAAAAGAGAATGAAACTTCATTTCGCTAACTTACCCGGCACCCGTCAGTCTAGCACCGAGTGCACCACATCTCGTTGCATTGTCGACGAGTGTGTCGGCGCTGGGATGACTGCATTCGTACAATTTCTGCAAACTGACATGACTTTCGGACATCAAGACACCAAGCTGTTCCAGCTTCTCCTTTTCCATGATTGTGTTGTCCTCGCAAATGCGACGGAACGCTACCACTCGACCTGCCTCTGAAAAAATCAGTTACCGGAGCACGCTGTTAAAACGGCCGTCTCGTATTCTCATTGTCAACCTTTATCTTATCTCTATGTATATAATTTTTTAGTTGAACGCGCTAAAATTATTTTCTCTTTCAAATTGAATTGTTTATACCGAAAAAATTCATTTCTATTTCACTTTTGTTCCGAATACCGACGACTAGCGGATCGCGGTCTTTGCAAGTAACATTTCTGTTTCCGTCGAGAAAAATTGCGGCACGAGTAACCAATGTTTCCAGACCCGTCGCGGTGAATTTCTCCCTTATATTGATAGATACGGCAATTCGCGAGCTCTTGGAAACGTAACCATAAGCCGAAATGCGGGACAGTACTGATCTACCTTGTCTTTCGATTAACGTTTACCGAACTCTACTCATGTATTAACGTTTACCGAACTTATGTATATTCTGTTACCTTGAAACACGTGCAGAGCTCGTTGTTTCAGCTTGAATGGCTGCGACTCGTCGAGCGATCCCAGACGCGAGATCTCCTTCAACTTCTGTATCGTCGTGCCCAGCTCTTCGCAGATCTAAACAAGCAATCGAGTTGATCTCATTTGATCGATAATAGTTCGATGAGTCAGTCTCTGATCAAGGATAAGGCGATTATTAGATTACTGAAACTGCAGTTTTTTTTCTGGATCCTATCTTTTCTTTTCAAACCTCACAATTTTGTTCCCAAAGTTTTATCAAAAACTATATTCCCATTATACCACCAATTAGAAAGGTCGTATTGTTTGAACCACATTCTCCAAAGAAAACCTCATATCAAGAAAACTCGTTCTTGTTTCCGAGGAAAGTGTATCCATGAAGTAAGGGAATTTGTAACGTGGCTTCTTCAGATTCTTTTCGACGAGCAATTTCAAAGTCCTCTCCTCCGCTACGACGTCGCAAGATCGAAGAAAGAGTACGACCCGATACCGACATTCTTCTTATTGTCATTAACTACAATTGTTGTCGTTCTTGTTACGATTATCGTTATTATCAATGATTTATGCCAAGTTAACCAAGTTACCTCGTTAAGAGTGTACGGCTCCTCGTGAAGGTTCGTGGTTACCACAGCTACCATTTCGTAGACGCTGATACCGAGTGCCTCTTGGATATCGATTAATCTCTTCACATTCTCCCAGTTCTTGTTACCTTTCTTCGCTATCATCTAGAATCGAAGGAAACGCGATTGGCGTCGTGTGTTGTTCGATGGCGACATTATTAATCGACTCCTAGCTACCATCTTCGATTGTTATCTATACATATGTATATTTGCCAATCTTCAGCGCTTTATCTCCTATCAACTACTATCCATCTATCGAAAGAATTCTAAATGATAATAATAACTATAATTTTGCCTGAGAAATAATCCTAATGTAAATTCTATAAAGACCGTTAGAGTCGAATCGAAATTATTTCCGAGCGCAGTCGTCTCTCGTTCAGTTAGCTGAAAATTTTCAAGAGTTTGTATCAACCGAAAAACCAAGCCCCATTCCGTCGAAAGCAGGACCTTGTTATTCGAAGAAGTTGCCTGGCAAAACGCATCGATCAAGTTTGTTTTTAACATCTATAAAACTTGATCGAAAATCAATATCGGTGGCTCTTCGGATAATCGAACAGAATCAATACCTCTTCGATCTCGATCTCGACCGCAAACGCGGACGCGACCGTCGCCATTAGCGTTCCCTGATCAGTGTTCCGTGCTTTGGATTCTGCGATTGACACTCGTTAATTTATTGTTCCATTGATGTACCATTGTCCCTATTGTTCCTTACCATGATCCACTAATTTAATACCGACAGAAAATTAACCAAGTATGTTAAATTTGAATCGAAACAAAGCTTTGTAACATTTCATTGTTTCTTTAGCTGCAAGAATTTCTTGAAGCAATTTAGAAGATCGGCTATTAACGGCTATATTTTGTTTCTTCCTTAGCTCATATTATCGTCGAGTTTTAGGAATAGATTACCTGAGCAGCCAGCTTGCACTCTACAACCCTTAAATTGTAATCCGTGGTGGCAGCCTTGTTATGACAAACCTGGCTGTGCGCTATTACGAACACCGCGGTTTTAGGTAGAGCGACGTTCGTTGCACGCAGCGGGTGAAATTCGATCAGCATCGCTGAACCTACCGACACACGAGACACGCGAGCGTTTCAATGTCGATGATCTCGACTCGAACGATCTACTCGTAGCAGCCGAATTTGTTCGATCGATTACATTTTTTATCGATTCAATCGTTCAAAATCATTCGCAAAATATTGTGGAAGAATTTAAGAAAAAATATCGATTTACCAGCTTTGCCAAGAAATGCAATCGCCTGGTCCATTCCACCACCCTGAGTGCCTATGTGTCTCTCGGCCTTAGCACCAATGTCAGCCAGCTCGCGCTTCGATAATTGCTTTCGATGCTGAAACAAAAATTCACGTCTTGCTCGTTTAACTAATTTTCGACAAAATCGTTGGAAAATGTTGTTTCCTTTAATTTGTAGGTGCCATGAGAGACGCTGGAGGATGGAGCCGCTAGACCCAGTCCGATGCCCTAAGCAATACAATTTCTTCAGAAATTGTTCAGAGGTTCACTTTGCAAACCCTAGAATGTTTCCTGTTACTCTCCAGACCCTAGACTCTAATCTGCTCATAATAATTCTCCAAGCTCTGTAGACTACAAGTCTACAAACGCGCTGGAATACACTGCTAGTATACGTATCCGTATTCCGAGATCGGTTTGCAAACCGGTAAATTATTCCGCAGGCACCAGAATCATACCGCAAATGCTACAACAACTTTTCCAAACACCATAAACTGCACACGCCCAAGGTAGCAGCCGTTAAGTCCGCCCTGCGAAGGTATTAAAAAACTTTTTAATCGGCTCGGTAGGGCCGTTCACGCAGCTATATCGAAACTCGAATTATGTAACCATAGTCCCCATCCAGTCAACGTTTATACCCAAGCGAGCCAGTTAATCGCGAATTTTCTTCCGGTCGCGACGCGTAAGAATAATTACTTTCGCACAGTTCACGCAAGCTATAATTGTCACAAGTGTTTGTCGTCGCTGTGTACGCTGTGGACGATGCTCCGCAGAAACAATCAATCAACTTCCGGAACTAATGGCTCTCTATTCTTTTTGAAGGTTCATCGTGGAAATAGTTTCTCGAGTGACGTTAGAAATCCCAGCAGCCGCTAGTGGTCGAAAGTCTTCTAGGTGATGCCTTTACCAGCAAACCCAAGAAAAAATATCCTTTCCTTCGGAAACACGCACACGGAATCGCTTCTTGGTGCTATTTCTATTTCATTCGACTCGACAACTCAACTGGTATTAAGAAGTTACATACCTGTCTGCAACCACTGCGCTGACATAGCGAAAATCCGCTTTTATGCCTTGTCGGTTACATTTTGCAATCTCGCAATACCGAGGTAATAACTATAATATTAGCATATCCAAGGAAAAATTGAATTGTTATGGATTTCTGAATTTTATGAGAGAACATTTGAGCCGGCGCGGGTTGACCCGGCTTGGCGCGGCGGCGAAAGTAAATTATAGGAAAGCCGGCGACGAGTTCGTCGAGGATGGCAAACACGCCAAAGCAACACGCATAGTCAGCATTTTGACTTTGCGCTCGACAAACTGAACCGACTATCCCCACCGCAAGAATGTTGATCCGCGGATTACCCTGTCGTCTACCTCGTCTCATCACGCCACGATAAGCTCCTGTTACACAACTACGTCAAAGATAACGAAGCTCTCTTATATCAAATGAAATTCCAACGAATACTGGTTTCATATTAGAATAATATTCTATGCATAATAATAAGGCAATTCTTTATCAAAGAATTTTCCTATCGAAAATTTGTTCTGTTCAAAGTAAAGTCGTTTAAGATTTCAAGATTCTTCAACCGTACCCAACAGTTTCTATACCTTCGTAGCACCTTCGCATGTAGACGGTTGGTTAAGAATTGCGAGAGTTGCAATTTAGCGATGGGACGTACCATTTTTCTCGCTGTTCTTGATCAATGTTTCGTCGGTGTAATTCTTCTTCGGGCGATATTTTATCGCCGGTGAACTTGTGGTAAAACCCAATAAATTTAGACAACGCATAGGAACGATAAATCGCGTTGATCGCGATTCAAAATCTTCTGAAAGCCGCAGATTAATTCCCGGCGGGAATTGCTGCGGAATTTTCGACTTATTTTTTTCAAGCGACGTTAACAGATGGATCGAGCAAGAACGGAAATGGATAATGATTGCGATCGACCGCCCGAAATACCGCGGTCCGACTAGATTTCATTAGCTGTAGACTGTAAGTTAATTAACGGATGCAGGCTGCAGCGATTGCGATTGCGAATGCTCACCTGGTTGGCGTGCACGGTCAGAAGAACAGCGGCGGAGACGAGAGCGCTCGAGCTCGAGAGCCCTGAATTAGGAGGTACGTTTCCCCAAACTGCAGCCAACATTCCAGAAGGAACGACCTCCTCTGGGATCACCTCGAGGGCACCCTTCACACCGCAGAGGAAATATTTGTACCAGTCCGGGCCACCGCCAGCGCCCTCGATGCAGGCACTGTAGAAAATTAGAAATTTCGGTCACCTCTAATCACCTCGAATAATCTGCATCATTGCTTTGCTATTTGACAGGTCTGGACTTGTCTCTCCGTGTATTTATCGAATTATTCTCCGACGCGTGCCCCTATTGTTTGATTTAGCAATTCTGAACAAAACATCTTTACGTGGGAAATCATTGCAACCTGAAAATTCTGATACCCTTCATTCTCATAACTCAGAATAGTGCTAATATCGAGGTGCGAGAATAAGAAATACCTACATTTTTTTCAACTGGTAAGGTTAAATCATTTATTCTAGAATATTTAAAATTATTTACCATTCTTACGAATTCTTGTGTTTTCATAAAATGGCAAATCGTCTTCTAATAGCAAAACATTTCTTTACAATTTCATCGAGGTACAGTGGTAATCGACAATTGGGCGACAAATAAGACCGATCACTAGTTTGAAATGTAGTACCACGTTCGATCATAGATCAAGCAATGGGAAATGAACAAAAAATAAAAAGGGCGAATCAAATTATTCTCTCATCGCGTGTCGCGGATCATGCGTCGTGCGTTGTGCGTCATGCATCATGCGTCATGTGTCGTGCGTCATCGGGTTTCTCGTCGTTTAAAAAATCTGATCTCGCTCACAGTTTCGCGTCGCATCGAACAATTTACTCGCCTCTAGCTCGGGAACACGATCATTTCTCGTATATCTCCGTGAACGATTCGCAGTTACGCCAATTTTCCGATCGATCGCGCCGCCTTTCATTACATCGCCAATCGTGAATCGCGGATAACGAATAGGGTCTACTTTAACCGCGACAACTATCTTAGATGCCGACTCCGGCATTGATGTCAACGTCGATGCAGACGGAAATTGCATTCCGATGTTCCAGCCGGAAATTGTCAACGAACTTTCCGGCTTATTTCGCCCGATCGTTCGCGATCGATCACCAAGAATTAAGAGTAAAAGATAAGAGGGTAAAAGGGAAAAGGACGACGAGACTGGCCAGAAATTGTGCAGTTTCGCGATACTTGCTTCACGTCTTTTAAGTTGCACTGGAAATCTCTGTACTTCGAGTCCATATTGGTAAGTCGGACTCGATCGTCTCGCGAGACAGCAACAGCAACGAGGATGTCTTGTTCAATGGCCATGGGGCAAACAGCGTATCCGCAATAATCGATGTGCTCGCCAATTAAGTTAACCCTACAAACAGACGGACAACATAAACTCGATTGCTCCCCGAGGAATCGATGTCGTCAATATAGGGCCAAAGAACCGCGAAATATTGGCAAATATGTAAATATCGTTCGCAATCTATCTATGCGTTCTTAGCTGAAAAATTTACCGGAAGGATCTTACCGGTAGTGTCATCTGTTCAGTTTTGAATACAATACAATACATTTTACAAAAGAATATCGTGTACAAATGCACAGAGTACCAACCATTACAAGTCGAAAGTGAACGAGATGCGTTAGCTGAATTTTATATTTCTTCTTTTCGCCGATACCTACCTTCCAGGAACTCTGACGAAGAACGAAGGCGGAACTTCGTACTTTCTCGAGAAATAGGCAGCCAGGATGCTCATTCTATCCTCTAACTTCCCATTGGATTGTAAAACGGGAACCATCTCTTCCGATTCCGCATTGGTATCCGCATTCGCGTCATTCTTTTTCATAGCGGAACTCGTTGTTCCTAAAACATATTCCAACTTGAAAACCGACGCCGGTGTTCAAGAATATTGTCTCACGATTTCCAATTTATTTAATATTGTATCGAATCTTGTATTCGTTGTTCGTTACTATTAATGTACCACAACGATCGTTAGTTTACAAACAATGTACAATCGATCCTACGATTTTCTACCGCAGTCTTTAATCTCCGCGAGAATATCGAATACCCGACAAGATTTTCCGTTTCAATATAAATTTCCGTTTCGAATAACGAGCACCCGTAGCTTTCGTTTCATTTCTAATTTTCCAACTTATATTTTAAGACGATCCAAAACAAATATCTAGAGTTCCTCAGACGAAAAGTTCGTTTGTCATCAAACGTTGTTTTCTCAAACTTTGAGTCTCAAACAATCCAACATATATATATATATATATATATATATATACATACATACGTGCACGTGTTGCGTGTCGTGCGTACATATCTAAGTACTTGCCTGAAGTACTTTAAGCGTGTGCAATACATACAATCGAGGAAAAAATAACGTTGCACCGCGATAACGATGATCTCGAAAAACCGTGTTTAATTTGGTATCGTGAGAAATATTTTCATCGGTGCAATGAGCTGCGGTATCGATCTACTCGAACGTAAAGCTATTGTGAAAATGGTCTCGTGCTGCAATCATCGTTTTCAACTAGACTTATCAAATACAAACGACCACGCACGCGGGTTTTCATTTCCGTTCTTGTTTTTTTTTCGTAGCACGCGACGAATATCGAATTACAGATTCAACCTACAATTTCGCGGTCAAACGGAAATCGGTTTACCTAAAACTTATTTTACGTTAAGCGATTCAACGAAATCCTCTGAGATTCGTACTTAAAAGAAAGTTGTTGTGTCTTGATAAGCATCGCACAGTTGCCGATAAAATTGTTGCGAACTTTCAGTTGTACTCACTTGGGATCATCTATCAAATGATTAACGATGAATTCGAATTCTGCGAAAATTGGTTAAGAATAAGATACTCCGGGATACTGTGAGCTACAGCGAGTCCACGTCAACAACGATGTTACTCAGGCATCGATATGCCTTGCATCGATAAGGAGGATCGTCGTAAATGGTTATTACACATATCAGCTGTATACATATGTACATATACGCGACCATGATAACAAAGACGTCCTTGTTCTGCGTACAATATTGTCCGCCTTTATTATTTAGAATATAAAAACTTGTAAAAACGATTATGATATAAATAACTGTTGAATACGACTCTGGATTACATAAGTTCTTGCGTATAATATGCATATAATTCGATTACATGTCTACATACAGATGTATACGGCTTATGTGACAAACAGGAGTCAAACAGATCACTCATTCCTCCGACCGGGAAAGAATATACAATGTGTTCAAAAAATCACTCGCAATTTAGAAATTGAAGATTCCTGAAATCATTTAAAGTAACTTTTTTCTTGTCGTATGCAATCCGCGGCTTCCTTTATGAATTAGTAACAAAAAACAGTGACCGATGAGAAGCTAGATCAACTGGCGCGAGACGGCTGAGCTAATGAGCGCAATTGGGCTTCGTTCTGTTAATCAAAATCAACTGTTGGTAATTTGGCTAGTAGTTTGGACGTTTTGTTACTACACCGATTGACGTTGTACGGGCATCGAACGAAATTCCAGTTCTTCTCTACAGAAGTCGCCACAGTCGCCCACATCTACCAAACACAATGCAAAATGCAGAATCACCTAAAAATTTTAGTTTTTGCAAAAACATTAAGGCATACAAAACTAGACTAAACTAAACCTGTATAGCGTACAGTGCACTATTTCGCTTATCAATAGGGCTGACGGTTCAAGTCACTTTCCGTCTTTTATCTCAACGCCATCAACCATACTTCGTCCTTTAGATTCATGGTTTACCTTATCCGCATCATCTGATATTATCGTATAATGTATAACCGCGGAGGTGAGTAAACAAATATGTATAATGTCGACGGTTCTGGCATACAGACCTTATGCACAAAGATGCCGAAGAAATAATATCCTCGCGATTATTGTGAACAAAAGCAAGTGGATGAATTTAAACAATAAGAATCGGCGTACCTGCCCACAACCGCAACTGCACTCTCGTGTTTTCTTTCGCTGCTCAGCGCGTGCAAATCACAGACTTTTATATACAAAATATACAATATTTTATATAATAAAATAATTTTATATACATACATATTATACATTATACACCTGTGCAAGTTGTGGATTATGTATACTGTATACATACACATGTAAATAATGTAGAAGCAGAAACTGTGATGCAGCCGGTTCGGTTCTTGTTGGTTACGTTGCTGGTGCTCGTGCTGGTGCAGTTGAGACTTGGGACCCGTTGGGTATACAGTTCAAGCAAGCGATTCTTGATACTACCACAGATGTCGCTACGAATCGCTTTGTAGATTTTTAAACATATGTACATTGCATACAGTTTGTTGTTGGATGTGGTTATGTGATTGTTACAGCAAGCGGACACTACGTCATCTTTGCATGTACAATGGTTTTTCTGTCGATATCGATCATGGATATCGATGGTAGTCAATGACATCGCTTAGCGACTACGTCACAGCACTACATTGCTACCAGTCGCTTACTCGCTAATCGCTACGTGTGCTACGTTACTATCGTTGCTACGTAACTGTGACATTGTAACAATTCTCAAATACATATATAGGTTATGCGTATTTTCGAATAAATTTGACAGAAAACAAAATCCGAACACTTAAAATGAGTGAAAAAAACACTAATACTGCTTTGGTTCGACGGGTAAATAAATTACTCGAATCCAGGGTCGAACACGATAAGGTATTTCCAGAGTTTATCGAATTTATTATTGATTAATAAACGAAATCGATCGAATCATTAACATCTTTGCTTTAAATGTTAATCGTTTTGTTAGGACACACTCGAAGCTTTAAAAGAACTGTCTACGTTCTTCACGGAGAACACGTTGAATGCACGCCGAAATTTACGAAGCAAGATAGAAAGACGAAGTTTAGCTATAAACGAAGAATTTCTGTCTGCGTTTAGAGAAGTCAAATCCTCTCTGGATGATGTCTATCGAGACGTTCTAGCCATGAACACGGCTGTACAGTGTATGACAAACCGTTTACAAAGCACCAAAACCCAAACATCACAACTCATTGATCAAACGACAAAACTCCAAAGTAAAAGGTAGATTCGCTTTGTAAATAAAATTATCTTTACCATATGAATCTTTACATAGATCATCTTAAATTGTTATAATAATGTTTTCAGTCAAACTTTGGCTATGCAACACCAAGTTGCTACTGCGTTCGCTAAAAATTTTCAATTAATTCAATCTGAATTAGGTGTTTTACATGGCTCCGGTAGAGATTCTCCTATTACCGAAGAATTTTTTTCTGTGGTTGATCGTGTTCAGGTACATTTCTATAAATTAATACGTTCACAGACATCGGAAAGAATTCCTAATACATTGCAGCAATTACAGGAGATTCATAGCAACTGTAGGATACTAATGCAATCAGGATATCAAACGTTAGGCTTAGACATTATGCAAAGAATGACCCTATTGCAAGAGTCAGCTCTTGAAAGACTATACAGATGGACACAGAATCAATGCAGAAATATTGAAAACGAACGTCTGGCACCACTATTAATTAAAGCAATGAATAAATTGCAAGACAGACCAGTTTTGTTTAAGTACGTACGTTTGCTTTTAGCAATGTGTACATATGTGTGGACTGTAATATATATTGTATAACCTATGTCGTACATTATACATATATTGCATGTTCTAGAGTGACCAATCATCCAATATTTTCACTTTTAGATATATCTTGGACGAATATTGTTCGACCAGAAGAACTGCATTGGTAGGATCTTTCATAGACGCGCTAACATTAGGTGAGGGATATGGTCGAACACCTAATCCCATTGAAATGCATGCAAACGAACCAAAGAGATATGTCGGTGACATGCTTGCATGGTTGCATCAGGTTATACCAGTTGAAAGAGAGAATATTTTAACTCTGATGAAGGGTTGTGATAAAACTGGTAAATTAAACGATTCTGTTCTGCCTTTTGTTTCGACTTTCTTATCCAAAGCTTCTTCCAGACATATCCGATCAAGTTAAACAATCTTTGAGTAATATTACGGAAGGTATTTGCCATCCGTTCAAGTCAAGAATAGAGCACGTTGTTTCCGTGGACGCGCCAGCTACGGTATTATACTCGGTGACAACGCTTCTCAGATTTTACCGTGACATAATTCAGCAAGCGATTCCCGATAGCACCTTGAATTTCACGTTATCGGATCTATTGGTACTCAGCGAAAAAAGTTTTCTTAGTAGATTGCAAAAAGAGACGCGAATTGCACTTGGCGAACGCGCAGAACCTCCTGGAACGGATCTAGTACCAGCTCCATCCGTTTCGCGATTGTTGACACTTCTTAATGAAGTTTTATCTGTAGCAAGCATTGCAGAAGATAGAGAGAAGGATATGCTACAAGTTTGTGCTACATTTAATACGCTATTCGTCTCATATCGATACTTATCAGTGATCCTTAATTAATATCTTCTCTACTTTACAGATTGTATCGTGTATCATCGATCCACTTCTTCAAGAAGTAAATGAAACTGCATCAAGATTACCCACAGTAGACATGGCTGTGTATTTACTAAATTGTATCCATCAAATACAATCTACTTTAGCATTGTACGAATATATGGATCAAAGATTAGAAAGATTACAGGTAATTTTCCATAATCATTTTCAGAGTAATTTCGCGACAGAAGTTTGATGCTAAATCTAATGTTTTCAAATTACATACTTTAGGCCCAATCTGATGCACAAATTGATACTCTAACATCCGAACAGGCAAGTTCTTTAGTAGCTCATTTAAATCTTGGGTCGATCTATACAATTTTGCAAGGGCACGAACAAGGTCCATTATCATCTATTCTCGGCATGGATCCTCTGAGCGTAAAAGAATTCACGGTATGTAAATTACCTATCTTTGCAATAGAAAAATGGAAAATGCTGAACATTTTGATCACACTTTGATATTTTACAGAATAAACTCGAAGCTTTCTTAATGATGCCAGACGTATTGTTACTACCTCAAATAAGTTTACTGCAGAGCAACAATCATCGTATAATCACGCAAAAACGATCCTTCGAAGTGATCGGCGCCATTTACAAGCAATTGTATGAAGCCTGCCATGATCCCAAAAATTTATATCAAAATGCGAACGGTCTCTTTGCAAGGAGCCCGGAAGACCTTTTAAGGATCTTGATTGCCGAGTAATTAGCCACGAAAAAAACATGTACATACATAACTATAAGATAATTTTTAATAAATTCCTAATCTTGTTCTTCGTGGTCTCTGATGATGTCACAATAAAAACTTGTTAAACCTCGACTATACTACCTAAAGGCTTAAAAGATTCAGGGGTAAATTTTTTCATTTGCTAAAAAATCTGACACATCCTCGGCAAACTACCGTCGGAATCAATACTAATATTTTTCTGAAAATTTACTTTTATAAATTATGGTAGAAATCTGAAAGAGAAGCTCCTTTGGGATTTGGCCTCAATCTTCAATTAATTTAGTAGTACTCTTATATCGTCATCGTTTCCTTGTTTGCTAAAGAGAGGTTCCTTTCAAATCCTTAACCTCCATAACCTTACCCTTGGTACTTTTTCATCGTCATCGTTTCCCTTTTCTTTTGCTGAAAAACCTGAAACAGACTTGACTAATCGTCGTCGAGGTTTGTATTAATAGAATGTCCTTTAACATCATAAAAATCGTCGTTAAATACCTATTATCAAAAAAGATCTTGTAATCAGTCCTGAAAATACTAGATAATTATTAACAAGGAAATTCTATTAAACCTAACACTGGTTTTCTCCCGCTAAACATGAAGCTGGATGCGCAGTAAAATGGTGGGGATGGGCGAACCATTAAAAAAAGTGCATAGGAGTAAGACCCATTAATGTGTATGGTTGTATGTACGTATATACATATAACTACAGTTAACTTCCAGCGCTAACAAAAGGTTAAGAGAAATCGTTTACATTTTGTGAAGTATTAGAGTATGTAATTTAAAATAAATTATCAATTATAATAATTAGTACGATTCTGTAGAAGAATTACATAATTCATATGAAGTAATTTTAATGTCACGAAACGGAAAGTAATACATGGTACTGTAGCAGTATTGTTTTCTTTTCGTAAACACGCTAGGAAACAGACTTTTTTAGTACTGTTTATTTATTTATAATGTATGCAGTGCGATTGAACAATTGTCTACGTAACAACTCTTATTACAAGTCCTGTTGTAACAAATTTTCCACTCAATTGCTATCAGGTAATAATGAATTGTAAATGATACATTTCAAAACTAATAATATTGTTAGAAAGTTTAATTTGTTTACAATAATGATACTTTTATGCTTAGATTTTCCTACAACTTTCAGCTCCGTAAACTTAAAATATGATTGGTATAAAACCTGGGAAAAGAATCAATACTTTACCATCAAGCACAGTGAAAGTGATGCATTTAGAATGTTGTTACCTCCTCCGAATATAACTGGAACATTGCATTTGGGACATGCATTGACTATTACAATTCAAGATATACTGGCAAGATGGTATAATTTATGTGCAATTTTTTAGTTTACAATTAATTTGTTTAATTTAATTCAAAATATCCTACATCTAGGTATAGAATGAAAGGTTGTTCTATTTTGTGGATACCAGGTTTAGATCATGCTGGTATAGCAACGCAAATGATGATAGAAAAGCATCTTTGCAAAACAAAAGGTATCCTAAAGTCAGAAATAGGGAGAGAACAATTCCTTTCAGTCGCATGGGATTGGAGAGATCAAAAAGAAAGTCAAATAAAGAATCAGTTAAAAGCTTTGGGAGCCAGTTTAGATTGGTCTAGAGAATATTTTACAATGAACAAGGTATGTAGTATAGTTTATCTTTATAAAATTTATTTCAAGTATTTGATCTTGATCATCACATTTCCTATCATTTTCTATAATCAATATTATAGGATCATAACAGTGCTGTGATCGAAGCATTTGTAAGGTTAAACGATCATAATTTAATATATAGGAAAAAAGATTTGGTTAACTGGTGTCCTAGTTTACATAGTACGATATCTGATATCGAAGTAGAACACGTGTTTATTACGAAGAAAACAGATCTTCAAGTTCCAGGATACAATAAGAATGTAACATTCGGTGAAATCGCATTTATAGCTTATCCAGTTAAAGATTCAAGTAATATAAATGTAAAATATTTGACTCAATGTAAAATATTTTTTATTCTATACAAACTTATCGAAATTTATGATAAAATGATATTTCTGTAGAAGATGAAATAGTTGTGGCAACAACCAGACCGGAATCTGTTTTTGGCGATGTAGCTATCGCTGTTCATCCAGACGATGAAAGGTACGCGAAATATATTGGCCAAACAGTTTGGCATTCCTTAAGAGAAACCCATATACCGATTATTGCTGATCGTTTAGTCGATAGAAATTTCGGCACTGGTAAGCGAATGACACTTATTAGATACTCTTTTCAGTGTTACTAATACTAACTATAACATACAGTGCTAACAAGAGTTATTTTTAGGAGCAGTAAAAATAACACCGGCACACGATCGTACAGACTACATGATTGCTACAAATCATCGATTAGACATTATCCAAGTTTTCAATGAACACGGGATGATAACGGATGCAGGAAAACAATTCAAGGTGAAGCAATATTTACGCAATACGATTATGTTACAGTTGCTCGTTACTGAAAAGAAAATGAGATGTGTTCTAGGATACTCCAAGATTTATTGCCAGAGAAAAAGTTTTAAACGAATTATCGAACAAAGGCCTTCTAAGACGTGTATGCGATCATGAAATGAGCATTCCAAGGTGCTCGCGTTCTCAAGATATTGTAGAATACATACTAAAAGAACAGTGGTTCGTAAAATGTGAGAGCATGGCGCGAAAAGCAATAATTGCAGTGAAAGAAGGTCATTTAAAAATTGTACCTACTGTACACGAACAATCATGGTACGACTGGCTTGAAAATATTAGGTGAGCCGAATTCTATGTAAAAAGCATCAAAACCATTTACAGTACTTTCTTCTACTAAAATTTCATCATTGTAATGCTTTTGCCTTAGAGACTGGTGTGTATCGAGACAGCTATGGTGGGGTCATCGTATTCCCGCTTATTACACTACAATCGGAGATCGAACCGAATGGATAATTGCTCGAACTGAAAATGATGCGCAGCTTATTGCTCGAAATACATATGGACCGGACGTGAAATTACATCAAGAAGAGGATGTATTGGACACATGGTTTTCTTCCGCGATTCTTCCTTTTGCCGTACTAGGATGGCCAAAACAGGTATACACGAAGCATGTATGCATGTAAGTTGTTGCACTTAACTGGAACATGTTTCATATCTGTTTAATTACGAATGATAGTAGACAAAAACGTCAAAGGATAACGTGTATCAATGACGTAAAGGCATAAAGGTGCACAGTCTAGTAATATGTGTCGCATTCGCAAATGTATTTTTAGACAAAGGATTTTATGAGTCACTATCCGTTAACATTGATGGAAACTGGACACGATATCTTATTTTTCTGGGTTGCGCGAATGGTTATGCTAGGATTGGAATTAACTGAACGTCTACCCTTCAATGTAAGTTTCCCTTCTTCGCTTTAGTTCGTACATTGCCAATCAAAGGTTCGGCGCATATTGTAGTCTCGATCGGAAGAAAAAAGGGGACGAAGAAGATAATAGTAAAAGTGTTTTCAACTGCAATTAAAAATGAAATATATAATCATACAATAATACTCCAAATTTTTGAACGGCAATCCATATCCTCCCTTTATATTGTACAATAAAAGACTTGTACATTTGAATTTCGTTAATGCATAGGAAGTACTTTTACACGGTATTTTATGCGATGCCTATGGAAAAAAAATGTCCAAAACACTTGGAAATATCATTTCGCCAGAAAATATTATTAATGGCGCTACGCTAAAAGTAAGTGCCAACGTATAATTTATGTAGTTGTATCGTTTCATGTTACCGAATGTCTTGATGCAAATAGGATCTCAAAGAACAAATGGAAGAAAACTATAAGTCAGGTACTCTTAGCAAAAAGGAATTTGACCGTATGGTATCTGGAAATAAAAAGATGTTTCCTAACGGAATATCAGAATGTGGTGCAGATGCACTGCGTATGACATTATGCAGCCACAATGTGAAGAGTAGGTACACATCTTATATTAATACATTTATTTTATATGTATGTAGACTGCTTTATTTACATTATTCAATGTATTATAACTTTTCTTTATACAATATGTAGATACAAAGATCAATTTTGATATGATGGAATGTCAAACAAATAAACTCTTTTGTAATAAAGTTTGGCAAGCAAGCAAATATGTCATACTCGTAACAAGTGGAAAACAATGTCAGAAACCTAAATGCTTAACAATTATCGACCGTTGGATTTTAAACCAGTTATCCATAGCAGTTCAAGCAACTAATGATGCCTTTCTACAACGAGATTTTCATAAAGCTATCGCATCATTAAAGTCGTTCTTATACTATCAATTTTGCGACTTGTATTTGGTAAGTCGATATTAATAAAAACATCGTTTTATATATATCATTCTGCTCAACTTTACTTAGGAGGCTACAAAGTGGGGATTCAAAGCCAAAGATTCAAATGTTATTTTGAGTCATACCTACAGTTTGAGAACTTGTTTGGAAGTTTCGTTACGATTAATTTATCCCATCATGCCATTTTTCGCCGATGAATTATATACTAGGTTGTCGGATAAATTTCCAGAATTTCTGTCGGTGCCATCGTTAATGGAAGCGTCATATCCAATGCCGGAGCAGGTATATGTAACTGAAATTTAAAACAGTAGATATAATGCGACTATCCCAATATCACATTTTTTATTGTGATCACAGTTTCATGTATGGAAGGATGACATACTTGATAACAGAATAAAGGAAGCGATAGATATGATTTTAGAAATTAGGAGTATAACAGCTAATATTAGTAAAAAGTTGAACCCAGAAGGTAATTTGTTGTACATCTACGTACGTACATATGTGGGAGAACATACTATTTTACAGAAACATTAAAAAAGTATTTTTAATTATAGTTCACATTCTAACTTGTGATCCTGAAGATTTTCGATTTTACAACGAGGTTATACATCTTATTAAAGGAGGAAGCAAAATCTTTAATATATACGTGTGTTTAAAAAGTAATCACAATGAAGATGAGAATGGCGTATATCATCGATTAGGTTCCCATTGCGTATTGTTTATTACCGCGCAGGTAAACTTTAGTCCTATATCAAATAATTCATCTTCGCAAAGCTTATATTTCATATATTGTACATACATCTATTTCCAGGATTCTTTGGTTCTGGAGAAAATTGTACAAAATATAAATAGAAAAATGTCACAGGAGAAGGCCAGCTTAAAATCTTAATTCGTTCAAGTTATTTTCCACTATAGAACAGAAGAAAAAATGATAAATGAAATAAATATCGATCTTTATAATATTATGTGCATTAATTTTCATCATTATTCATACGTTCATTGCCACGATTGTTTTCATCGTGATCGTTAGTATCACTAGTGTCGCTAGTATCGTTACTTTCTTCTTCCGAGTTTGAACTACTGGAATTGTACCAAGTTTGTGAAAATGTGTCATCTGTCATTATTGTTCTCCATTCATCTAATTTACGGTAATCTAGAAAAACAAAGCATGCCACGGTAAATATTAGAGTTTACATATGCGTAGAAAGAAAAAAATTAAATACATTATGACAATGTGCATACCCAAGCTGTAGAAATCGTTCAGTGTATATTGACGGTCTCCGTCTTCAAATATACCCCCGTACAAGTATAAGATATTATGCTTTATAGCAAGACCCGGATTTATTCTTGGGCATGGCACGAACATATTTTCTGGAACACCGTCTTTCTTCTGTATATCAGGACCACTCGTAGTTGGTCCTATTGTCATTGTAAATATCCCATCCTCGTCAGTAATTGTCGATTGAGCAGATGCAAGCGATAATTTTTCAACTTCGTTATCACTATATTCCTCATTTTGGCTATTATTTTCTTCTTCGTCAGCTTCTCTCACTTTTCTTCTGCGACGTCGTGTAGTTACGTCTTTTTTTCCAGTTAACGTCACTGAAAGTAATTACAAAATTATCACCCAATGTGTTGCAGTAATAAGCCAATGGTTACATCGTAATAAATTACACTTACCTGTATGCCATTGTAATTTCTCCAAATCTAATGCCATTAGATCATTATAAAATGTTCCATAAAGTTCTTCTTCGTTATCTTCTTCATCGAATACGCCGCCAAACATATATGCTAAATTCGATTGAACGAGAATAGCTGATGCACTACAACGAGGTGATGGTTTCTCTCCACCTTGTTTCACGGACATCCACTTCCATTTCAAACCAGTTTGATCATTTTCTAACGAGTGAAATGAAATTAATACTAATACATATCTTCAATTTATCTACAAAACAAGATTTTTTTAACCAATAATTCGTTACTTTCAGGGGTCATTAAAAACATGTCATTGTGAATGTATCCCTTATCCACATCCTTCTTTACTCTTTCTTTACTGTATCCACCATATACAAGTAGTTTATTTTCAGGTGTTGACAGCATTATACAGCCAGATCTTGGAAGTGGCGGATTACCTAAAATTTGATAATTTCATAATTAACCTTATTATAGAATAGATTCTATATGTTACAAACTTACCAGATAATTCAATCTTTTGCCAGGTATATGTTTCAAGATGGAACACGTGCACATCATTAAAATATTTGTAATCCCTTAAATTGTCATGAAAACCACCAAAAACTATCAATTGCCTTTTCATATGAACCATTCTATGACCACTTCTAGCAGAGGGGCCACCAACAGACCTATTAAAATTTCATTAGATTAACAACAAAACACTACTTCTACTTAATTTCAAACAATGATGTGCATACTGGATCTTTTCCCATTTTTTATCTCCAATTCGATAGACCCATAAATCTTTGTAATGATAAAATTGTGATTCCGACGGGCTAGTAAATTCACCACCAAATACCCATAGTTCCCCTCTATTCGTTGGTATTGCTACCATTTGATGGCCGCAACGGGGGGGTGGAGCCCCAGGTGCTTTTATCACTGTCCATTCGTTTTTATTTATGTTATACGTGAACATATCTCCATAAACAAACGTCTAAGTGAAAATTAAATTTTTATAATATCTATAATATAGTAGAAATAATGGAAAGACTATTCCTGAAAATACCGTTCGTCCATCATGGAATTCTCCTCCATACATAATAAGTTCATCTTTAAAAGGATGCGCTGTTAAACTAAAATTAACACGTCGAGACGGTGCTTCTACCGTCTTTTCAACAACACGTTGCCTTCGAGCTTCTTCTTTTTCGATTTCGGCTATCACATTTTCAATATTATCCTAAAATAAATTCAGTACAGAAACAGATCACTAATTTTACAAGAGTATATTAATTGTTCCATTATAATGTTACAATCTTGGAATGACCCTTTCACTGTTGATTGTTTATATGTCCTACTAACCTCACCCAGTGCAACTAATTCCTTTTTCTGTTTTAAGTTCAGTTTCTTTTCAGTTTTTAACGCAGTCTTCACACTACCGCTTACTCTCTTTTTATTTTTGTCTTTCTTACCCATATTAAATGCAAAGGTTTTTTCGAGCAATCAAGAAGAAATATTTTTTAACCTGATAATTAGCTACTTCACTGTATAAGTAAATGGTACTTGCGTACATATAAATATATAAAGTATATGTACATAAATCCCGAACTCAGTGAGAACCACAGAAACATCGACTTTAAAATATTTAACACATTTAACGAATATGTAATATCAGTGTCTGCAGTGTTTAATAAAAGTGATACTGGGCTGAAAGTTGACCCAATGATTGTACAGTACATACATTATATAGTGCACCCGTGTGAAGTGGTTCACCATATTAACCAATACACGTGTAGCGTTGCCCTTCAATTTGTAAACAAAAATAAAAAATTTGGGAAAGAAACAGCGGCTCGTTTTTATAGTTGACGATTGTTAACAATCTTCTTTGGCGAGTGTCTACTTACCAAATTTTCTGTTTTTATTTACAAGCTGTAGGACAATGTTATATGAGTGTGTGTGTGCACATGTGTGTCGAGATAGTCACAAGTTTTATCTATGGGAGCTCGGTGGTCTAGGATTCGACATTTATCTATTCTATTCGATCTTTTTCGCATGAATCATCTTCGGTAATTTTAAATATCTTTTTGAATGAATTTTTTGTACACCCGCGATTTAATCAATAGTCCAAGTAATTTGCAGTTTCTGATAGAAATAACTTTACCATTCGCAGAAGACAGAAGAATAATAAGTTCGAGACTTCTTAACTTTGTTACGAGACAATTTACGAAGAAACATTACATATTTGAAATACAATATAATTTATGAAGCAGAAATTCAAAACAAAGCTGCCGTACATTCCGTCCTTCTAAGAATTTGGAAATTTATGATTTCCGTTTCATTTTGCATGAAATTTTATTTTTATACTCCAACTTTAGTGTGTAAATCTCGAAAACAAATATTTTTCAAATATTTGTTTCACCTTTTAAAGAGATATTCAAATTTATCGAATCGCATAATCGACTGCACATTTTGAAAATGTACATAAACGCGCATGCAATACATATATATATACATGTATGATTGTATGTATGCATCCTGTCTCGCGTTTGACTAGTCGAAGTCGAAAGTCGATTGCAGTATGTACATATAGTATCGCTTCTGCAGCAAACGTCAAAGTTAAAACAATCGTGAAAGAGTTTCTGCTTTTGGAAGAAAAGGTCACATTTTGCAACCAGTTTTCTTTCCAAGGAAAAAAGGCACATTTCATTTGTTACTTTGGCTCTTGCAGCGATTGTCACTGCAATTACAGGCAGCGTTGTCATCGTTTTAATACGCGTCCATGCGATGTTAGTTGGCTCTCCTTTTCGCGGAGTATTACGTTATTTTTTTAGTGGCCACCACTTCAATGTTGTGATTAGTTTCGCGTCCGATTAATTGTATTGTATTCAAGCAAAGACGAAACGAACGACTGCATCATGTTTTGGACCAAGAATTACGTGTCATCGCCTAATATGGAGGCACTCCTTGATAAGGAGGTAAGCAAATCTATTTTCCGTCTACGGAAATGTAATTCTGCTAATTGTCGGTTTATAAAAATTTATAACTGATTTAATAATTCGATTCAAGAGACAACATCGGCAGTATTATTCTTATCTTTACCGATAATGTCAATGTATGAGATTATAGTTATGTGCACCTTGTTTTATATAGTTAATTTCCTTCAGCTTCATACAATATCATTCTCCTGTCGCCTAGGTCAGTGAACCAACCTTTCATTAATGAAATTACAAATTATTAAAAAAACGATTTAATATACATAGGTGACACAACATGAGATGTCATTAGACAATTTATAGTATGTTTCTAGAACCATGTAACATTGTACATATTTTTTCATTATTTGTGAAATACAAACTGATTTCTATCAATCAGGATTTCTAAGAACCTTGTCGACACCAGACATAATTGGAAATATAATCGTATCTGTAATTTTAGGATGTTACTTTGTACGAAGTAATGGACGAAGACGATATATTGGCAGAATGTAAAAGCCAAAATAAAAAACTTGTGGAATAGTAAGTAAAGAAAAACTAACACATATCAAAGTGTCAACATTAAATCGACTCTATAATAACATTACTTCTAGTTTAACTAGATCTGATGTAATGGAAGAATTGATAACACTCACAACTAAGGAACCACCCACAGACATAGAGGAACGTTCTCGTTACAAATATCCGAGTTTAGCTTGTGAATTACTGACTTGTGATATATCAGTTTTGAATGAGAAGTTAGCGGGTAAATATCGAATTAAATTAATCATGAAAATAATTATGTAAATAATTCTTGAAAGCACATTATATTACAGGAAATGAAGCACTTTTAGCAAAACTGTACTCATTTATTGATACAGATCAACCATTAAATCCTTTGTTAGCTTCATTTTTTAGTAAAACTATCGGAGTACTCATTGCCCGTAAAGCAGAACAGGTGATTATATTTTAATATATACATTTCTATGGAGTTACATTTAATTATAAGATAAATATTAAGTCTGCTCATGGCTCTTAAATACATTCTATAAGTTTCTTTTTTTTATCAGAACTGGTACTTGTATCAGTTCACTTGTTTACAGGTTTTAGAGTTTCTGATAAATCGTGAAACATGCGTCGATCTGCTTTTGCAACATTTAGAAACCTCGGCAATTATGGACTTGGTACTGAAATTGGCTACCCAGGTTGAAGGCACTGACGTGCGGCAATATGTATTAAATGTGAGGAATCGTATGTTCAGTATTTTGGTATTATGTAATCTTAGATGGTGCAATATCCGTCTTGCAGCAAGTCCAGATTTTATGATATTAATATAGCTGATTACGTTGCTTTATACAAAACCTGATGTATATGTTTGCTTTGACAGTGGTTAGATAGTCAACAATTAGTGCAGAGG
Source organism: Augochlora pura (assembly GCF_028453695.1). Lineage (NCBI taxonomy): Eukaryota > Metazoa > Arthropoda > Insecta > Hymenoptera > Halictidae > Augochlora > Augochlora pura. Next base: position 6,055 of record NC_135778.1, on the reverse strand, counting down.
TTGGTAAAATTATTGTCTCCTAATTCTGAACCGACTAAACATGCAAATGCTGCACAATTACTTTGCGATATGATAAGCGTTACAAGGGAGGATCAACATACAGTAACAAAAAATACCGATCCAGATCCTATTTTAAATACTCTTGAATCGTAAGTATATGAAATCAATTAAAAGAAAATCTTAATACATTGTAATGTTACTACTCATTTTCTTTTATAGGTCAGATACAGTGAGTTTGTTGTTGGAAACTATCTTAATCGGAGAACACTTAGAAAGTAGTATTGTTGGAGGAATTCAGGTACTTCTCACGCTTCTAGACAAAAAATCTAACAAGTAAGAATGCAAATGGTTCTTCATGTTCAATGTCTTTCATTGTCTTACGGAAAATCGAATGTATTAAAAGCGATAATATTTCTTTGATATTAGCGCATTGAACGAAGGAGATGTCCATGGTAATGGTATAGGGGACGAGGTTACAGATAATGAACAACGTATGAAAATTTCGAACGCGACTCTGCCTTATTTAGAACAACTACATAAAGTCTTATTAGATCCTCCTTATGTAAGTGTACAAGTACAGTATAGGTATTTTTTGTATATCTATGTAATACATGATTTTTTTACAAAAATACTTTGAAAACATATTTTTTATCGCAGAAACCTCCTGTTAAAACAACTGCAGGAATCTTAGATTGTCCATTAGGTAATACTCGTATACATGTTGCAAAGTTATTCGCTGCGTTATTGACGGTAGAAAATGTAAAAATTTACGAGACCTTAGTAGAACTAGGAACATTCCAAACATTACTGGTGAGACAATACTTGTGATCGTGGAATATAATAAATTAATGTAACGCTTAAAGTTACACTACTAAACTGATATACTATAAAATCCCATGTATTTTTTTGTTCTTAAGGACTTATTTTTTAAATATACGTGGAACAATTTCCTACACACTCAAGTACAATCGTGCCTGGCTTTAGCTATTAATTGTGATTTTAAGGATGCAAATGACATTATTTATGCTAATGTAAGTATTTGAATTGGTGGCAGAAGCATGCCATGAAAGATGAAAGAAATATAAGTTTAATCACGTATGGACTTTCAGATATTTATCGAGTGCAGATTAATAGATCAAATTTTAGAAGCATGGGACAAAAATGATAATAAACAGTAGGTTGAATAGTCACATACATATTCAACTTTTACGAGGCTGCGAAAGGTTCATTCATAATCGTTACTACTGTATTTTAGAAATTCCGAGAATGGTGTTAGACAGGGATATATGGGCCATTTAATTAATATTGCAAATAATGTCGTTAATCAATGTAAGAAGAGCGCAAACTTAGATAAATTTCTGAAGGCTAATTTATCACGTAAGTGTCTTCACAAATGGAAAAATCTTGTGGATACGGATTTAGCAAAAATTAACGAGACTCATCAAATACCACCGGTAGGTGGATATTTTTTACAAATTAATTCCTTTAACCTTGAATCCTGATGAAACAATGTTTATAGTATTGTCTTTCTTAATACCATGTTATGTGAACTTTTAGAGTGGAGAGACTCAACTGTCCGGTGAAAATCCAGATGGATATAGTTCTTATCCTCAAGAAGTCACGCAAGTTAGTATTTCTATTTCTTTCATTTGTAAAATTGTAGTAGTAGCAGTAGTACTAGTAGTAGTAGTACTAGTAGTAGTAGTAGTAGATTACTATAGACAACCGAGTTCTGTTAGTGAACTCGAAAATATTGTTATTTTCTATAACATTGTATAACATAAATAGTTTTACACCAACTATGTGGGCCAACATATGACACCGCAGTTTATTGAAAACTTTGGCTTTAACGACGGTGAATTTAATGGCAGCGAAAATGAAATTCAGTAAGTAATTCACATTATAGTTAAGAGTATGTTCTTTAAAAATGATATACTATCATAAATATCCTATCACGCGTGAGCTCTACACATTTCCCATAATTTCTAGAGCATATTAGAGCTCGTCGTTCTGTAAATAGTTTGACAAATTTAGTGCTTTATTCAAATACGAGAATACTAAATGGTATTGCAATATCATTGAAAATACTTATCTTTTTACAAAAAAATATTTTAGTAACAAGGTCGATCAACTAACTACGTTGGCCTTTACCGTCAACGAAGATTATGAAGAAAGAGAAGATATGTTCAATAAGGTACAGGTAACATTATAGAGAAAATATAATACATTTTCAATTCGTCGATGATAAATCATTTATTTATAGATATGCGAGGAGAAGCAAAAGATTGGTTTAGAAGACTGCAGTGCAGGGGCAGATTGGGGCGATGAAGGCGAGTTAACTTTTCAAACTGTTGTAGAAAAACAAGCTTGGTCAGGAAAACAACATTGTAACGATTCAAACTCGTTCGACGAAGATGACGAAGGTTTGTGCTTTGTCTGAGGTAGTTTATTTCCTGTAAAAAAGTTTTTTCCTACTGTTCTCAAGCATTTAAAAATAGATCCAGTTCTGTTTCCTTTTTCGAAATCTTTTAAATAGTTGTTCATATTATTGCGTTAGCTTGGGATTCAACTGAGCCATTATCTACCGGTAACACGCTTCCTGAAGTGAATCCATGGGAGAGTGCACCTTCAGATGCAGTAGCTGATTCTACTGGTTGGGCAAATTTTGATACCAAATTAGGCGATGAAATTCAAGAAGAGGTAGAAGAAGAGGAACTGGAACAACAACAACAGGCTTCGGATTCAAGTCAAGAGGAACCTGTTGTGCAAAATAAACTGATGGTAGCAGATGTTGACACGGATCATGTGAAAGTTGAAAATATAGCCGATGGTGCTGCTTCACAAACAAAATCGATCGCGAATCAAGAAAGTACCGTGGAGAATTCGTTTTCTGCTGCTTCTGCTCCGGTTGTTACTGTTCCGGCTGTTACTATTCCGGCTGATACCGCTTCGACTGCTACTATTCCAATTGCGACTGCTATATCTGCGACAGCACCGGCTGCTTGTGCTCCAGTTGCCACATCTTTTCTGTCACCCGCCAATGTTGCTGCTGATAACAATACAAATGCAAATGAAGTTTCTACAATTTCCAACAGCAGGTAATCAAAAACTGATATATTTTGTAACATTAGCTAAATAGCTATAAAGTCATGCTGCACGTGTATATTTCAGAGAAATCGTAAATGAAGAAAAACTAACGAACATAGAATTCGTGACAACTACGGTACAGAATGAGAAAGCCTCGAATGATAAGGAAAATGCATATAGTTTAAACAACGTAACGTCGGAAGCGTTGTCGACACCGAAAGATGCCAAATGAAACGCTATCTCTTAAATACGGCATTGCAATAGAACGAAGAAAATCATATCAGTATAAATTTGTACGAATGATCAGAGTATATATTACGTCCCTATATTTTCATTAGATCACGTTGATTATGCTTGATTGCGTTGGCGCCCGGGAACTATAACTTATAGCAGGGTATAAATGCGGATTGAAAAGTGAAAGAAAAAATTCAACAACGCTCAACTATGTTTAGTGTATTACTTCATGTATATGTGTAAGTTCTCAGATCGCCAACGTTTCGATTGTAGATACATCTACGTAAAATACAATTTTTCCAAACATTCTCGGTGAACATTGTTACTGTAAGGGTTCCGTCAAACGTTTTTATTCATCTATGGAAGCAACATGAAAATTGTATTATTTTCTTTCTTTTTCTTCTTATTTTTTATTACATCTTTGGTATTTTTGCATAATGAGACGAACAAGTTATAATTTGTACAGAGATCGAGTCGGTAGATATTGAGATTGATCAAATTGTTGCTTGATTGTTTAATACCTAATTCCGCAGAAGTATCGGACACCAACATACACGCACGTGCGCCTACACACCTACACTAGATAAATTTATGGTCCCATACATATATAAGTATGTAACCATAAATTTATGTAATGTTTTTGTTTTATGATATCGTTACGAAGCTCTTTAAAGAAAATCGCCGTATGCAATGATATTACACAGAGAACTGGTGCTTTTGCTTCTCCGTTCGATAAGGCAAAGGTACTTATGTATGTGCAGTGCCTATTATTTCATTAAAACGTATGCTCGTGCAACGATGCGATACAAACAAGAACGAAAAGTTATGTATTTTTATTACGTTGATAATATTCAGCCAATGTATACACACGTAATCTAATTGAAATATTTCAATAAATTTGTTTTAATTGCATTCCAGTTAGAAAACTCTACGATAATAGATAACGTTAATCGTCTTTCAAAATCATCTTCCAGAAGATATAGTATTATACTTACTAAATTGCAGGGATCCAAACTTAATGTGGTGTATGCTTTGGTTAATATGTGTACAGTTCTTCTACGGTGAAGTTCATTAATTGAATCCCATAATTGTTCGAATGATTTTGTTTGCCTTAAATATTTCTGCTATAATAATGTGTTTATAGTACCATACACAAGGTATTGTACATAATTAATAAACAAGCAGTGTTCAAAATTACAAAAATATTATTGTAGTTATAATTATTATTATTATTATTACTACTTTTAATATCTATATTTAATGTTAATTCTATACCTGTCATATTATAATATTTTAAGTATTTCTCTGATGCCGCCGCTTCTTTTTTTCTTCCTTTGTTTACTTCCTCCTACTTTGAATTCCAGAGCTAATGCCACATGCTTGAGAAAATCTAAACCAAAAGAAAATGTCGGAAGGAAAATAACTTTTCAAATGATGTATTTCTTAAAAATATCTAAGAATTTTTACGAAATATATAATTTCTTTTTATCCCTCTAACTCTCCCTCAAAGAAACCTCTCATATATCAGAAAAATCGTAAATTTTCTATGCTCCAATGTAATTCGTTACTGTCCCGATCCACGGAGACGTAGAAAAACTCAATAATCAATCAATTAATATGTAGATACATATATTTTATAAGTAGTAGAAGATTGCCGGCGACGTTATCCAGATGCCAGCAAATCAACCTCTCAATCGACATATCTTTCACAAAATTATGTTTTATTACAATAGGACATTGTTTTTATAATTGATATAATTTGTAGTATATATTGTATTTCGTAATTTCTGCGGCAGCATCATTGACAATTTTTAATTGTTGAACGATGTTCAATCCGTATTTGTATTGTTAATCATCTTTCCGTTATCAGGTTATGTACACTATGATCTCATAATACAGCCGCGACGCGAGATGGCGGTAGGGATCAATACAGTTTGATCTCAGCTTTACGGCCAAGACGCCAGATGGCGCTAGAGTCGGGTTCTGTCGGTTACGTCGCTTTTGGAGACACATCTGCCCAGGGATTTTTCTCTCCTAGGATTTGCTGACGATGTAACTCTCATCACCTCAGCTATAGACTTCTCTAAATTAACAGAAAGAACAAATGAAGCCCTGAAAACAATAAAAAGCTGGTTTAATTCCAATGAGCTTAAATTAGCTAAGGATAAATGCGAGTGGTTATACATCGCAAGCAGGAAATCATCAAGTGGGGCGGAAATAGGATTAGGCAACACCCCACTTATTTCAATAAATATTCCCCCGGGCTTACAACGAATACCCGGGGGTATTACAATTTCATCGCCAATCGCGGGCGCTAATAATAAATAGATAAATAAATAAGTAGTAATAAACAATAATCAACACAATCATTGTAAATGTGACTGACAGATAGAAGATAAAATATATAACAGTAAAAAGTATATTGTATAAAAAAAGTAATAATAACGAAAATATTTAAGAATTAATATATGTAAGAGTTAAAATGAATATCGATCATGAAATAATAATAACATATTATATATACTGATCGATATCTGTGGCAATCTCTGTTGCTAGATCATTTGCAGGTACTTGTGTATATGGAAATGTACATATACGTGAAAGTACGACGAGCACATGTGTAAAAGTATAAATATATAAATAGATAAATAAACGAATAAATAAGTAAATAAATAGTTAAATAAATAAATATATATATATGTCATCAGCTTATGGCTCGCACTGTCACGTGGCT